>NC_039246.1:7437865-7637865 GCF_003368295.1 Carassius auratus
TCCGACCCGATCCGTGCAGGACTCTACCTCAACACATCTCTTTTAGAGAACTACAGACCAGTTTCCCTTCTTCCTTTCATTGCAAAAACACTTGAACCAGCTGTGTTCAACCAAGTCTCTGCCTTTCTCATACAGGACAACCTCCTTGACAGCAACCAATCTGGCTTCAGAAGTGGACATTCAACCGAGACTGCCTTGCTCTCAGTTTTTGAAGCCCTAAGATTGGCAAGAGCAGAATCCAAATGTTCAATACTTATCTTGCTTGATGTGTACGCTGCTTTTGACATGGTAACCACCAGATCCTCCTGTCAACCCTACTGGCAAAGGGCATCTCAGGAACTGCACTCCAGTGGTTTGAGTCTTACCTATCAGAAAGGTCCTTCAAAGTATCTTGGAGAGGTGAGGTGTCCAGTCGCAACATCTAACTACTGGGGTGCCTCAGGGCTCAGTTTTTGGACTACTTCTCTTCTATGTCTACATGGAATCATTAGGTTCTATCATTCAGAAACATGGCTTTTTATACCACTGCTATGCTGAAGACACTCAACTCTAACTCTTATTCCGTCCTGATGATCTGACAATAGCTGCTCGCATCTCAGCTTGTCTAACAGACATTTCTTCATCACAGTTTTACCATCCAGTTAGGCACATCAGCTATAACAACTTCATAAACAACCAGAAACCTTGGAGTTATGATTGATGATCAGCTGACTTTGTCAGAACACATTGCTAAAACTGTCCGGTCCTGCAGATTTGCTTTATTCAAAATCAAGAAGATCATGCCAATTGATGACGACATGACATACAGCCAAGTATGGTGAACCATACTCAGAATTTGTGCTCTGCATTTAACCCATCCAAAGCGCACACACACAGCAGTGAACACACACACAGTGAACACACACTGCAGTGCTTAGGGAGCAGCCGGGGGTTTGGTGCCTTGCTCAAGGGCACCTAAGTCATGTTATTGCTGACCCGAGACTCAAACCCACAACTCTAGGCCACGACTTTCTTTCTGAACAAGCTGCTCAACTCCTTCTTTAAGCTTTTGTTCTGTCCAGGCTGGACTATTGCAATGCTCTCTTGGCAGGTCTTCCAGCCAGTTCTATCAAACCTTTACAATTAATCCAGAATTTTTAATGAGCCGAAAATAATGTACGTCACACATCTGTTATCAATTTACACTGGCTACCGACAGCAACTAGGATAAAATTCACAGCATTGATGTTTGCCTACAGAACCACCACTGGCTCTGCAACCCTTTGCCTAAATTCATTACTTCAGATTTATATGCCTCTAGAAGCTTGCATTCTGCAAGTGAACATCGCTTGAATCTGCCATCCCAAAGAAGCACATAGTCTTTTAAATTAAATGTTCCCTTCTGGTGGAATGACCTGCCTAACTCAGACCTTAGCCATCTTCAAGAATCGGCTAAAAATACATCTCTTCCATCTTTATTTGACCTTCTAACTCTAGCACATTCTATTATAAATCTATTCTTAAAAAAAAAACAATTAACAAAAGCAAAAAAAGACCTCTAACACTAGCTTTCTCAATTTTTTCTATTCTATCTGTTTTCTTTTTATTTATTATATTATTTAAAAAGCCCTTGCTATATGTACTGTGTTAAGCAAACTGGGACTTACAGACGATCATTGCTGTTTTGTTGATTTTAATTGCTTCCATTGTTCTAATTTGTAAGTTGCTTTGGATAAAAGGGTCTGCTAAATGACTGAATGTAAATGTAAATTTAAAAAGGAATGGGAATAGAAAGAAAGTTCAAACAATAATGGATTTGTTAAAAAGTGGGAAGGAGGTTGCCTTTTGCAATGTCAGCCAGGTTCACTGAGTGTGTGTTTTGGAGGACAGATTGCTCCTTATTGTCCTGATCCACATTAGAGTATTCATTCCCTTCCTCTCCTTGTTTGGGTAAGGACCTGGGTAGGAACCAAAAAGGAACACCAGCAAGAACTAAGACAGCAGATGACACAAAGAAGCCCAGCCACCAAGCACCCACCCAGCGTGCATCCTGTGGAGTGATGTTCACACTATCTGCAGGGGAAAGAGTACAAATACATAAATGATTTACACTACATTATAGGTCATACCTTGCAAACCACACAACTACCACCACACAATATAATATGAAAGTGAAAGTGACATGACATTCAGCCAATTATGGAGACCACATAGAATTCCTGCTCTGCATTTAACCCATCCAAAGTGCACACACACAGAGCAGTGAACACACACACGCATACTGTGAATACACACACACACACACACACACTGTGAACACACACCCAGAGCAGTGGGCAGCCATTTATGCTGTGGCGCCCGGAGAGCAGTTGGGGGTTCGATGCCTTGCTCAAGGGCACCTAAGTCGTGGTATTGAGGGTGGAGAGAGCACTGTAAATGCACTCCCTCCACCCACAATACCTGCCGGCCCGAGACTCGAACTGGCAATCCTGACTTCCCCTACACATATATAATTTATTGCTGCTAACCATAAGCTTATCCCTAAATTATTTAATATTTCAACCCTGTGATAGTAAGTTTGTAATTCAGATACTTTTAGTATTCAGATGCTTACCAACACTGACAAATCCAATATCCACATACAGTTTGGCACACATGGAACCCAGTAGGAATCCAAACATGGGACCCAGCAGCATAATGGTCTGAAGACACGCTAAACATCACAAGAGAGATTTTCATTAAACATTCCAAAAATTTAAAAAATAATAATTTGTTGCTCTGGGGTTGCTAGTGTGTGTGTGTGTGTGTGTGTGTGTGCTGTTGTTTTTGTGATATATCAGGACACAATCTGTATAATGACATGGGTATGACACAGGTATTATAAGGAGAGGGTGACTTATGAGGACATAACCCATGTCCCCATTCTTCAAAATGCTTGAATTTTTTCTTTTTTGTGAAAGTAAAAATGCACAAAGTTTCCTGTTAGGGTTAGGTGTAGGGTTGGTGTAGGGTGATATAATATACAGTTTGTTCAGTATAAAGACCATTACACCTATGGGATGTCCCCACTTTTCACAACAACAAAAAAAGTGTGTGTGTGTGTGTGTGTGTGTTTACATTTTTTAAATAAGTGTACTTATTACAGAAATTATATACTTTAACAGAATACATAGGAGTGAAAATAGAAAGTATGTTTTCATACAGAATTACATGTAAACCCTCTAGGGTCTGAGGATGTTTTGGGGCAATGGGTAAGTTTTGACATGCCCTGACATTGGTGCATTTTTCATTTGCTTATAAAAATACAAATGGCTTTTCACAGTTTAATTAGTTTGGATTTTTTGTTTGCTTCCTTTTTCCGTTGACATGGTTATTGATTTGATTTTGCCATTATGTTCCTCTTCAGGAACTTGAGCTGTGTCAAATTGCTTTGGGGAACGTGTTTAGCGTGAGTGACTCAAAATATCATATATAATCTGTTTTATAGAAGAGTGTGATGTCACGGGCGGGGTGACGTTAGCACCTAGAAAGCTATAAAGGCATGAGCCGCGTAGCTGGCATCAGCTTCGCGTATTTCAGCAAACGCTCTCTGTGTGCATGTCATTATGTCTTGTCAGTCTTATTTATTGTTGTTTGTCACTATTAGCCCCTCAAAGAGTAAGCAATAGTCAAAGAGCAAAGCTAATACAAGACATCTGAAAGGCGAATTCAGATCGTTTCAGAGCATTTCAGATTGTGTGTTCCTCGCTCCATCACGAGTGGGGATATACGGTCTGTGCACGGTCTGCCTGGGATCGAGGCACGCTGTTTCGGCTCTTGAGGGAGCCGACTGCCTGCACTGGTTCAAGCCAGTGTTGACACTTTGATCCTGGAGGACTCCTCTAGAGAGGGAGTCACACACTCACAAAATCCGTCTGTTGCTAGGAGCCCCGTTCTGGCTGGGCCGAGTATGGTTCGCAGATCTGGTCTCGCTCCTTGACGGCTCTCCATGGGAGATACCGATCAGGACAGACCTGCTCTCACAGTCTCAAGGCACGATAATTCACCCTCGCCCAGAGTTGTGGAAGCTGTGGGTGTGGCCCCTGAGGGGGCACAACTCATAGCATCTGTCTCTCAACCGAGGTTGTTGACACCATCCTCAAGCCAGAGCTCTCTCAACAAAGAAACTGTACGCCCTGAGGTGGAAACTCTTCACCTCATGGTGCAGAGACCACCAGCTTGACCCAGCAAACTGCCCAGTTGGTACAGTTCTGGAGTTTCTACAGGCCAGGCTCTCTGAAGGTTTGACCCACTCCACCTTGAAGGTTTACGTGGCGGCCATTGAGGCCTACCATGCCCTTCTTGATGGTCAGTCTTTGGGAAGACACCCCTTAGATACACGTTTCCTCCACGGTGTGCTGAGGTTGAGACCTACAGTATGGTCCCGTATTCCCTCATGGGACTTGGTTTTGTTGTTAGAGGCTCTTTGCAAATCTCCATTCGAGCCGATTAAAGATATCTCAGACAGACATCTGACTCTTAAAACCGCCTTTCTGTTGGTCATTACCTCTCTGAGGAGAGTAGGAGATTTACAGGCCCTCTCAGTGGCCCCTACCTATCTTGATTTTGCACCTGACATGACCAAAGTGTTCATATACCCTTCAGCGGGATATGTTCCTAAAGTTCCCTCTGTCACACCACAACCTGTAGTGCTGCAGGCCTTCTGTCCTCCTCCCTTTCGGGAGCCCGACCAAGAGAAGCTAAATTGTATGTGTCTAGTTCGAGCGCTGGATGCATACGTCAACAGAGCTGCCATGTGGAGAAAAACAGACCAATTGCATGCATGCTATGGTCCCCCCAAGAGGGGTTTTCCTGCTTTTAAGCAGACTATTAGTCGTAGGATAGTTGAGACTATCAACGCCACCTATGAGTCCTCTGGTTGTCCCCCGCTGTCGGGAGCCAAGGCTCACTCCACACGTGGTATGGCGGCCTCCAAGGCCTTCCTAGCAGGTGTTTCCATGCTGGACATCTGCAATGCTGCGGGTTGGTCCATGCCTTTTACTTTTGCAAGATTGTATGGCTTAGACATGCCAGACACTCCAGGCGCTTCAGTCATCTCGTCCTAAGCTGTGCTCTTCGGATACACCCTATCTTGGATCATATGGAAATAACCTAGTTTAACAGTTTTGTTTAAACCTCTCTAAATTGATTTATCTAAACACAAAAAAGCATATGAAGTTCTTGTGGTCATATACTGTATGCATTGTGTACTTGTATAGCGTACAGCACCTGTATAGTGTCCAGCACCTGGTCACATTGTGCGCTGACAATAACTTGCTCCTTAACATCAGTAAGACCAAGGAGCTCATTGTGGACCTCAGGAAGAAAAAAGAAAGCACGCATGACCCCATCCACATTAACGGGATGGTTGTTGAACGTGTCTCCAGCTTCAACATCCTGGGAACCACCATCTCTGAGGAACTGTCCTGGGCCACAAACATCTCCAGTCTGGTCAAGAAGGCTCACCAGCGCCTTTTCTTCCTCAGGACACTGAAGAAGAACTAGCTGTCTCCATGTCTCATCCATCCTGGTGAACTTCTACCGGTGTGCGATTGAGAGTATCCTGACCAGTTGCATCACAGTCTGGTATGGGAACTGCTCAGTGGCTGACCGCAAGGCACTTCAGAGGGTGGTGAAAACTGCCCAACGCATCAGAGGGACACCACTTCCTGCTCTTGAGGACATCCAGAGGAAACGCTGTCTACGTCGAGCTCGCAGCATTCTCAAGGACTCCTCTCACCCTGACCATGGACTGTTTAACCTCCTGCCCTCCTGGAGGCGCTTCAGGAGCCTCCGGACAAGGACCACAAGATTCAGGAACAGCTTTTTCCATGAAGCTGTCTCCTTGCTGAACTCTGCCCTCTGACACCCCTCAACACCCCCCACACCACACACACAGACTCCTCCCCCTCTTCAACACTCTGACTGATTTATTTATTTATTCACAACAGCAAAAAACAGTAACTTGTTATTACTTGCACTACTGTCTGTTCATCCAGGAACATTGAATAATCCATTTGCACACTGTAATATTTTCTATGCACTTTACTGTCAATTGCAATAGTGTAATTATGTTCATATGTTCATAGTTCTGCCTATTGTGTACATAGACTTTTACATAATCCATCTGTATAGTATGTTCATAGTGCACCTATCTGTATATCATGCTAATAGTATTTAAAATCTGTAAATTATGTCCATAATACTTATCTGTATAGTTATTGTACATATTATAGACCTTGTATATTCTATATTTACTGCTTATTGCACTTCTTGTTAGATGCTAACTGCATTTCATTGCCTTGTACCTACATGTGCAGTGACAATAAAGTTGAATCTAATCTAATCTAATCTATTTATACACAATACTTAAGATCCTTAATAATGATACTTAATATTTTGAGACCAAATTTCTTATTATATTATATTATATTATATTATATTATATTATATTATATTATATTATATTATATTATATTATATTATATTATATTATATTATATTATATTATGTGTTTAATGCATTTACATCCAATGTAATTACATGTAACTGTCATATAACTGTATATATTCATTGTTTTAAAGAAGAGTGCAATTGAATGTGTAGCTAATTAAGTTTTAAAAAGAATAACACCAAAAAATGTTAATTTACTATGATATTATTACAAAGTGCACTGAAAAGTTTACTTAAGTGTATTATCTATAAATGCACTTAAGTTGGCTTTAATTTAATAAATATTACATCATCTGCAGGCACATTTTTGAAGTACACTGCAACAAAGTTAGGCAAACTTCTTTTTTCACAAGGGTTGCTAAGCACATTAGACATATTGGAAACTTTATGTTTTATTTACTGTATGTATTAACACAATAGCTGTTACTCAGTTAGAGCTATAAAGTTGATGTGGGCAACATAATCTTTTTTTTTTTGTGTGTGTGTGTGGATGTAATTTATACTTTATGATGTAATTCACTAGAATTTCTGACCTAGAGGTCCTAGAGTGTAGGGGACTAAAAGGAATTCAAATTTGACTCACAAATGTAAAATGCTGAGTTTTCCGCTTTTGCAAAGTCATCAATATAAGATATGCCAAGAGGTGTGACTGGTGTCTCTCCGATTCCTCTGAGAGCATTACCCAATAACACATAGATCCACATATTAGATCCAGGATCCTTCACACAATCTAGGGGTTAAAGTGGCAGAATTCATGTCTATGAAGCACTTAAAACTTTCAGTATGCATTTTTGATTACCTTGATCAACTCTGTTTTGAAAGATTGTTTAAAGAAGCAATATTTTCACTGTGAGTAGTGAGTTTAACACAAGTTTAACACTTGTTCAAATACCGAAAGCTAAAAATGTTCTTCTTCCTGAAAGTCTATCAAGCAATGGGGTACTTTAAATGAGGAGTAGTTACCTGTTCCATTGTTATTAGAAGGCTGAATGTGCACATTTGAGTAGTCATTTGAAACCATGGGATACTGACAAGGAGATATACTAAACGTCTTGTTTAGAGAGCCTTGTACTACTGTGTCATATTTGTACCTGAAAGAGTTAAACCAACACAAAGAGAGAAAGAAACATGAGCAACTTTGTAACAAATGGGAAACTAGCTAAATGTGGATAGATAATATGCATATACATGAACCTACCGCCCCATGAAAAAGTGTGGCAGCCCAGTAACAGCTGAGCCAATGGCCATGAGGAAACAACCCATCCCTATGAGTCGCGGCCTGTGTAGTCTTGCCCCAAAATGACTAACCATTGCCAGAAAGAGCAAGTTACCTGCAGAAAGTCATTCAGAGAATTAAGTCAATCAGGAAAATACACAGAGCATGCAAGCTTATAGTATGTTAACGTGGAACAGACAAACCATGGTCTATTCACAGATTATTTATTGCAATCCAGGCTCACTGGAAAATCATGTCTGTGGTGACATTTCGATTTTAGCTGGCTTCTGCAGATTTGGAGCTCTTTTATCATTACTTGTGTTTTGCAAATTTGGAGCTCTTTTATCACTACTTGTGTTTCACAGGACTCATACCAGAGTGTTCTGCATTGCAAGCGCAATGTATCTGGTTATCTGCCTCTGGAATCATAATTTATGTGATAATGTTTTACTCTGCAACTAGTGTTCTTTACAGTTCAAAACTGCAGTAAATTGTATAGTATACAGGTGCATCTCAATAAATTAGAATGTTGTGGAAAAGTTCATTTATTTCAGTAATTCAGAATTTTAAATAAATTCAGTGCATACAGAATGAAATAGTTGGAGTCTTTGGTTCATTTAATTGTGATGATTTTTGCTCACATTCAACTAAAACCCACCAATTCACGATCTCAACAAATAAGAATATGGTGACATGTCAATCAGCTAATCAACTCAAAACACCTGCATTAGTTTCCTTAAAAATGGTATCTCGGTTTGGTTCACTAGACAACACAATCATGGGGAAGACTCCTGATCTGACCATTGTCCAGAAGACAATCATTCACAAGAAGGGTAAGCCACAAATATTCATTGCCAAAGTTGGCTTTTCACAGAATGCTGTATCCAAGCATGTTAACAAAAAGTTGAGTGGAAGGAAAAAGTGAAGAAGAAAAAGATGCACAACCAACTGAGAGAACTGCAACCTTAAGAGGAATGTCAAGAAAATATCGATTCAAGAATTTGAGTGAAATTCACAAGGAATGGACTGAGGCTGGGGTCAGGGCATAAATAGCCACCACACACAGACGTGTCAAGGAATTTGCTGAACCACAGACAACGTCAGAGGCGTCTTACCTGGGCTAAGGAGAAGAAGAACTGGACTGTTGCCTAGTGGTCCAAAGTCCTCTTTTCAGATGAGAGCAAGTTTTGTATTTCATTTGGAAACCAAGATCCTAGAGTCTGGAGGAAGGGTGGAGAAGCTCATAGCCTAAGTTGCTTGAAGTCCAGTGTTAGCTTTCCACAGTCTGTGATTATTTGGGGTGCAATGTCATCTGCTGGTGTTGGTCCATTGTATTTTTTGAAAACCAAACTTACTGAAACAGTTTACTGTAACGCCACGCCAGCAGAGGGAGCCCTCGCCTGAGTATTGACTGGTGCCGCTCCCTCTGCTTCTACTATCACTTCCTGTTTGGCAGCCATTTAAGCATGGCCAGGCCGAAACATGATTTGCGAAGTATTGCCAGTTCTACTGCCTTACCAAGCGTTTTTCCATTGTCTGATTTGATTACACTGTGTTTGACTTTTTGCCTGTTTCTCTGGATTTTTGCCTTTGGATTGCCCCTTTTGCTTGTTTGCTGGTTGGATTGTTTTCTATGATTTTGACCCCTTTGCCTGTGACCTCGACTCTGATTTCTGCTTCACGATTGGGATGGTTGAACTGTTTTTTAAATAAACTTCTGCAAATGGATTCTAACACAGCTTCGGCTTCACCTTCATTACAGAATACTTCGCCTCCTATGAATCCAGCGGAAGTTTCCCAGCTTCAAGCTGCTTTTGCTTATCAAGGTGAAATGCTCAAGAATTACCAGGATCAACTCAACAAACTTCAGGCTGCAAATGAACACCTAACCCATTATATACGATCACTTCCCTCTCCAACACCACAGACGGTAAGACTGGCTATGCCAGAGAAGTTTGACGGTTCAGCTGAACAATGCCGGGGTTTTATTCGTCAAGTGGAGATTTTATTTGCTAACCAGGAAGAACAGTTTCACTCAGGTGAAAAGAAATGTGCTTTTCTAATGTCACTGCTCTCTGGTAAAGCAATCGATTGGGCTGCAGCAGTCTGGGAGACGGATCATTTGTTTCGTTCCTCCTATACCTATTTTATTCAACAATTATGAGATGTGTTTGAATATCCCGCTGGGGGCAAAGATATTTCCAAACAATTGCTTCATCTATCTCAAGACAATCGCACCGCTGCAGATTATGCTATTGAGTTTAGAACCCTCGCTGCACAAAGTGGCTGGAATGATGTCTCATTAAAGGCTGTGTTTCGACAAAGTCTGAACCTCGACCTACAAACTGAACTGGCCTGCAAAGGGGAAAACTGTTCTTTGAATGAATATATCACTCTTGCTATCAAGATCGATAATCTTATGAGGAATGCTCCCAAGAGGAAGATATCACACTCCAGTGCTACAGTCACACCCCAGCTTTCCCATGTTCCCCAACCCATGTCAATGCTTAGCCAGGAGCCCATGCAGCTGGGTTTTTCAAGACTCACGGAAGAGGAGAGAAATCGACGACGACAACTCAATCTGTGCTACTACTGTGGTGAAACAGGCCACCACAGCATAACATGTCCACACAAAGCCCGGAAAAACACCAAGATAACTACCCGGGTGAGTGTTGAACAATTTTCTCTCCTTCCTACCAAATCATTGACTTTTCCAGTTCGACTATATACTGAAAGTACTTCCATTGATTTAACAGCGCTAATCGATTCTGGAGCTGCCCTAAATCTCATCCACAATGACATCATTAGCAAGTTCAACCTTCCCACGCAACCCTGTGTGCCATCCATCAAGATTAGTGCTGTTAACAACACCCTCATAGGAGATGGCATCAACCACCAAACACAACCACTACAACTCCATGTTGGACTTTTCCATCAAGAGGCCATCTCATTCTATGTCATTGACTCCCCAAGATATGATATTATCCTTGGATACCCCTGGTTAGCTGTTCATGACCCAGTTTTCTCCTGGCATCATGGTGAGTTAACCCATTGGTCTGAATTCTGCCAAAACCAGTGTATGCACTCCACCATAATCAAGCCCTGTTTAACGACCACTATTGAAAGCCCAAACACCACTCAAAATACTAAAATTCCATCCTGTTACAAAGAATTCTCTGAAGTTTTCAGTAAAATCAAAGCCACACAGTTACCACCTCACCGACCATGGGACTGTGCTATTGATTTGTTGCCCAATGCCATGCCTCCTAAGAGCAAGGTTTACCCTTTGTCACGTAACGAGACTCAAGCCATGGAAGAATACATTGAAGAAGCCATGAACTCTGGATTTATCCGTCCCTCAACCTCTCCAGCGGCTGCAGGGTTTTTCTTTGTAGAAAAGAAAGATGGAGGCTTACGGCCATGCATAGACTACAGAGGGCTAAATAATGTAACTATCAAGTTCCGTTACCCCCTTCCACTGGTTCCATCTGCACTGGAACAACTACGTGAAGCAAGGGTTTACACGAAGCTGGACCTCAGAAGTGCGTACAACTTGATCCGCATTCGTGAAGGTGATGAATGGAAAACTGCCTTCCTCACCACTAGGGGGCACTATGAGTATTTGGTCATGCCGTATGGACTTGCTAATGCCCCAGCAGTCTTCCAATCTTTTATCAATGAAATATTCAGAGATCTCTTGAACCAATATGTGATAGCATACATAGATGACATACTGATTTACTCCAAGACAGAATCTGAACACATCCAACATGTCAAGACAGTACTCTCCCGCCTGCTGGATAATCAACTATACATCAAGGCAGAGAAATGTGAGTTTCATGTCAAGCAAACGTCCTTTCTTGGGTACAACATCAGTTACCAGGGTGTGGAGATGGATAACTCCAAGGTCAGAGCAGTCACCGACTGGCCACAACCCACTACAGTCAAGGAACTACAACGTTTCCTTGGTTTTGCAAACTTTTACCGGCGGTTCATTCGTAATTACAGTCTGATTGCATCCCCCCTAACATCACTGTTAAAAGGCAAACCATCCAAACTTAAATTGACTCAGGAAGCTATCCAGGCATTCACCAAACTCAAGTATAGTTTCACAACGGCCCCAATCCTCAAGCACCCTGATCCTAATCTACCTTTTGTGTTAGAAGTGGATGCATCTGATTGTGGAATTGGAGCCGTCCTTTCTCAACGTCATGGTCAGCCTGGCAAGCTCTACCCCTGTGCATTCTTCTCAAGGAAATTGACTTCTGCTGAGTGCAACTATGATGTAGGCAATAAAGAACTGTTGTCCATGAAAGCAGCTATTGAAGAATGGAGACACTGGCTTGAGGCAGCAGTCCACCCATTCCAAGTAATCACCGACCACAAAAACCTGGAATATATCAAGAGTGCCAAACGCCTGAATCCACGTCAAGCCCGTTGGTCTTTATTTTTTAAAGACCGTTGGTCTTTATTTTTTATTCTTTATTTTTATATTTATTGGTCTTTACTCTTCCTTCCAGTTTACAGTCACCTACAGACCTGGCAGCAAAAACAGTAAGGCTGATGCTCTATCTAGATGTCACGATCCTCCCGTAGACAATGTCACACCTGAATCTATCCTCCCACCATCTGTTATCATTGCTCCAGTAACCTGGGACATTATGGAAGAGATCCAGCGGGCCCATCAACAAGAACCACCACCCGCAAATTGTCCCCTGAATAAGTGCTTTGTGCCTCAAGGTTTGCGTCTCCGAGTTATGCAATGGGTTCACACCACTTTGAGCTCAGGACATCCTGGAATTTCACGCACTCTCCATCTGCTTCAGAACTCTTTCTGGTGGCCTTCAATGACCAAGGATGTTGTAACCTATGTCAAGTCCTGTCAAATCTGCGCTCAATCCAAGACACCCAAAGAACTACCCTCTGGCCTCCTTCAGCCGTTACCCATTCCACAGCGTCCTTGGTCCCACTTGTCCAGAGACTTTGTAACAGACCTGCCTCTCTCCTCTGGTTTCACCACCATACTAGTAATCATTGATCGCTTCTCTAAAGCCTGCCGTCTGATCCCTCTCAAAAGTCTTCCCACTGCCATGGAAACGGCTCAAGCCCTATTTCACCATGTCTTCAGAGTTTATGGCTTACCTGAGGATATTGTGTCGGATAGAGGACCTCAGTTTACCTCTCAGGTTTGGAAAGCTTTTTGTAAACAACTTGACATCAACATAAGCCTTACATCAGGATACCATCCACAATCAAACGGCCAAGTGGAGAGGTTGAACCAGGAAATTGGCAGGTATCTCAGAACATATTGCAGCCGTGAACAGAACCGATGGGCAGAATTTCTTCCATGGGCTGAGTATGCCCAAAACTCCCTGACCCACTCCTCCACTGGCTTGACCCCTTTCCAATGTGTCTTGGGATACCAACCCCCCTTGTTTCCGTGGTCTGGTGAACCCTCAACAGTACCTGCAGTTGATGACTGGATCAGACGTAGTGAGAGGGTGTGGGACAGTGCTCATGTTCGTCTGCAGAGAGCCGTCAGAACCCAAGAATTCCAGGCTAACAGACGACGTCGCCCACACCCTCCCTACCAACCAGGACAACGTGTCTGGCTTTCTACGAGAGACCTCAAACTGCGGCTACCTAGCAGAAAACTCAGCCCAAGGTATGTTGGACCTTTCAAAATAATAAAACAGATTAATGAGGTCACATACCAGCTTGAACTTCCCGTTAACTACCGTATCCCCCCATCCTTCCATGTCTCGCTCCTCAAACCGGTCCATCCGGATGCTGACCCCAATGCTGAGAACCAAGAGCCACCGCCACCACTGGACATAAATGGATCACCTGTATACAAGGTGAAGGAATTGCTGGACTCAAGACGCAGAGGGGGTCAGCTCCAATACCTGGTGGACTGGGAGGGCTATGGACCTGAAGAGAGATCATGGGTAGCCGCCTCCGACATCCTGGATCCATCACTCATCGAGGATTTCCATCAAGCCAGACCCGATCGTCCAGCACCCCGACTAAGGGGACGTCCCCGTCGAGCGCCAGGAGGCGCTCCTAGGGGGGGGGATCCTGTAATGCCACGCCAGCAGAGGGAGCCCTCGCCTGAGTATTGACTGGTGCCGCTCCCTCTGCTTCTACTATCACTTCCTGTTTGGCAGCCATTTAAGCATGGCCAGGCCGAAACATGATTTGCGAAGTATTGCCAGTTCTACTGCCTTACCAAGCGTTTTTCCATTGTCTGATTTGATTACACTGTGTTTGACTTTTTGCCTGTTTCTCTGGATTTTTGCCTTTGGATTGTCCCTTTTGCTTGTTTGCTGGTTGGATTGTTTTCTATGATTTTGACCCCTTTGCCTGTGACCTCGACTCTGATTTCTGCTTCACGATTTGGATGGTTGAACTGTTTTTTAAATAAACTTCTGCAAATGGATTCTAACACAGCTTCGGCTTCACCTTCATTACATTTACCAAGAAATTTGAGCACTTCATGCTTCCTTCTGCTGACCAGCTTTTTGAAGATGCTGATTTCATTTTCCAGCAGGATTTGGCCCCTGCCCACACTGTCAAAAGCACCAAAAGTTGGTTAAATGACCATGGTGTAATTTACTGGCCAGCAAATTCACCAGACATGAACCCCATAGAGAATCTAAGGGGTACTGTCAAGAGGAAAATGAGAAACAAGAGACCAAAAGAAAATACACATGAGTTGAAGGCCACTGTCAAAGAAACCTGGGCTTCCATACAATCTCAGAAGTGCCACAAACTGATCACCTCCATGCCTTGCGGGATTTAGGCAATAATTAAAGCAAAATGAGCCCCTACCAAGTATTGAGTACATGAACTGTAAATTAACATACTTTCCAGAAGGCCAACAATTCACTAAAAAGTTTATGAAGTAGTCTTATATGTTGAGATATGTTGAATTGGTGGGGTTTTGTTAAATGTGATCCAAAATCATCACAATTAAAAGAACCAAAGACATAAACTACTTTTCAGTCTGTGTGCATTGAATTTATTTAATATACAAGTTTCACAGTTTGAGTTGAATTACTGAAATTAACTTTTTCCACGACATTCAAATTTATTGAGATGCACCTGTATATCGGGACATTTATTTATTTATTTTATGTTTTTTTTTTTTTTTTTTTGAGTTTTGCAAAAAATAAGTAGTGGCACATTCTTCTAATAAGCCTATGTTGATAATTTGGACAAAAATTTACTATAGAAAAAATGCTCTAGTGAGACTGCTCGAATGCAAAGCAGTGTTGGTTGCAGTTAGATAATGTTGCAGTAAATCTACAACCAAAATAAAACATCTTAAAATTTTTAGAAGATACTTGATATGTTTTCTTCACAAGTAGTGGAGTCCATGTGGCAGAAGTATGGCCAAGAATAAGTTGATCTTTCGACCCACTGTCCCCTCTGTTAGTGGTGGATACCATGGTGCAGGCATGGCTGAGGCTACATCTGTAAGCCTTGATTGTTTTACTCCTGGGAGTTCTAATGAAGAAATATGGGGATGGAGTATGCCTGCTAAGTTTTGGCCAGACAGGTTTAATTAGCGTATCTAGTGTCTCTCCTGGAAGGCTCTTCTTGGGAAATTCCAACCCGGAGGGACCTCCTGACCCATTCCTGCGGGGTCAATATTTCAGCTCCAACCTGAGAAATGGAAAGTCTGGCTCTGGCTCCTGAGGGATAGTAGCTCATTTATTCTGACCTCTCGACTGAGGTTGTTGATACCATTCAACCTTAGACAGTATGTTTTTAAGTAGCATCTCTGTGCATCTTGGTGTGAAGGGATACAGCAGGGATAGGAATCATCCCAGAGTGCTGCTTGCCTTCAGAGTTTAGCTCCAGGTCAAGTCAAGTCACCTTTATTTATATAGCGCTTTTAAGAATACAGATTGTGACAAAGCAACTAAATAGCATTAAATAGAAAAATAGTGTATCAATAAAGCAATAAGGCAGTTCATTATTGAATTCAGCGATGTCAACATCCAGCTCAGTTCAGTTTAAATAGTATCTGTGCAATCAAGTTGTCAAATGGAAATTAATTAATAATTAATAATTCCAAACCTAATCAAACACCTGAACAAGCTAATCATTGTCTTCAGGATTGCTAACGCTACAGGCAGGTGAGTTTTTTAAGGGTTGGAGCTAAACTCTGCAGGACAGCGGCACTTCAGGACATATGTTTCCTATCCTTGGGATACAGGGTAAATGTAAACCTCATTGCTCAGGCCAATAGTATTAAAGCGATCAATTCTTTGTCTGCTTTGTGGGGTGCAACCGAGGTTCCGCTGCCTCCAAACACACCAATATCACATTGGTTTTCAGATGTAATTTCACTTGTCCATTAGACACGCCATATTTCACTGGTGTCAGACACCACTCTACTCGTAATGTGGTTGCTTCACAGGTGTTATCAAGAGGAGCACATTTGAAGGATGTTAGTGCTGTAGAAGGATGGTCCTTTCCACAAACATTCATAAGATTTTATAATGTGGATGTGCATTCAACCGCAGGAACTCAAGTCCTTTAAGGTTGTTTCATTGCTGAACCCCAGTGCTTGTATAGTAGCCTAATATTCACAGAGTATGCATCCTTTCAGTATGTGTGGGTATTAAAAGTTATCAACAATTTCCACTTGAAAGGGAATGTCTCAGGGTTATATATATAATTCAGTTTCTTGAGAAGGGAATTAAATGCTATGTTGCATTGCTGTTGCCATAGTGTTAATTCTGACGCAGCATCTTTGTTCCCTAAGGAACATTTATATGTCCTTGGATTTAATTTGATAAAAAGATACTGTGACAACTATAATCCTTGAACCTTCTGAAAACATTCACATTCTAACTTGCCATGTATGTGAACTGTTTGCAGCTTCTAAGTCAAATAAAATTAGTGTCTGGCTCTTTCTTATTTCTAAGTGTTTGAAGAAAAATATAGGATAGGTACATGATGGCAAAGGTTATCTGAAGTATTTCTCTGATTGCATGCATGTTGCCACATGGACTTTCGTCATAACTTTTTAAGGGGCAAAACACCAAAGTCTGAGAACTTTGTCAATAAACCATTTTTGCAGTAAGGAAGGAATTTTTGTTGAGGCATTTTTTGACCTATATACGAACCCATCTCAAAACTTCCATCAATGAGCCCCACAACAGAGCTGGAAAGGTCAAATCTCCTCTCAATCTGAGTGATGGTGCTTTTCATGTAGGTCCCACACAGAGTTTTGGAGAAGTAGGCGAAGGAAAGGGCCACAATAAAAATCTTGAAGAAAAGTTACAATGAAAAGAGAAGCAATGATTCTAATTAGTAAAAAAATAAAAAATTATATATATATATATATATATATATATATATATATATATATATATATATATATATATATATATATATATATATATAAATTAAACCATGGTGTTTAATGATAATGAAATCATGATATAATGATAATGGTATTTACAGTTCGCTTGGTACTATTTTCAAAAATGAGGTGTTCATTTTCACAACTCTTAGTACAAAAATCCAAAGTGATCACACTTGTAACACAGCTAGTCATTCTTTCAAAACCTGATCTCATGCTTTAATTCAGTTGCATGCTTTCATTCCATATAATCATTGTTTCAAACACAAGATTATTATAATATGTAATGAGAACATTTGGTTAAATCACCGAAACACAACAGTATGATCTTCTTTCAGTTTAGTACTTTTAACATTCAGTTCATGCAACAGCAAAAAAATGCAAGATACTGGTTTCAAATCGGCCTTAGAAGTGCTGAAATTAATATGCTACAGTACTATAAAAGACAGATTACACAGTTTTCACATTAGGCAATACACTTTTATATACCAATATATTTTATACATTACCCAACATTTACATAATCTATAATTTCCAAAATAGACATCCTATGTGTAATCAAGTGAAGGATCAATGAAGACATCCTCTACAATAATTTGGCCAAATTAGTTTTTATTTTTCAGATATAATTGTAGGTAATTGTAAACATAGGTATACTTTCTATAATGAAATTTAACTAAATGAGAAGAAAACATAACATTTAGCGCACACATTACATTAATTTGGATCAAGCCTTTCTTGAGCATTTGGCCATAGATTCTCATCCACATCACAATGAATGTTATCATTGTTCAAGCACCTTGGAAAAAACCTTTTGGTGTGGCGAATCCATGCTTGACATTGGTCTACACTAATGTGATCACATGCATCATCCATGGACTGAAGGAGGGTAGCACACTCAAGGGGTTGGTGATCATAGACCTTCCACCTCCATGCTGAAAAAGATTCCTCAGTAGGGTTGAGGAAGGGAGAGTATGGAGGCAGGTAGAGGGTCATGAATCAGGGATGGGCCTGAAACCATGCTTGAACTACCTCTGCGTGGTGGAACCTGACATTGTCCCACACAATTACACAGGTGACCCCTTCACCTAGACAGGCTAACTCAATAAGATGTGCAACATTATAGGAGCCAAGTAATGGCCTACGTCCTACAACACCATCTTCAGAGATAGCTGCTCACATGGAGATGTTTCCTCCACATTGTCCAGGCACTTGGACAGTGGCCCGTTGGCCGATGATGTTCCGTCCACGGCGATGAGTTTTGGCCAGGCTAAAACCCGCTTTATCAACAAAAATGTACTTGTGATGGATCATATCAGCATCAAGCACCATAACCCTCTAAAAATATATATTTTGATTAGGTCTTTTTACAGTGTTGTTCCAATATACATATGACGTAAGTGATGCATCAAATACAACAGTAATACAATATATAGTGCTGTACCTGGACATACTCAGCCCTTAGTTGTTTCATTATTCATTATGTCATTATTTCTCTCAAAATTCACCAGGTAAATTTGTTTCATTGATACCTTGTGCCTCTTTAAAAGGCATCCTATTGTTGGTAGGCTGATGGATGCCACATCGGCAAAGGTGTCATTGTTCTCTTCAATTGCCTGCTTTATTTCTGACAGCCGTATATCATTCCAGGCCCTCACCATTTCTACCACTGCCCAATTTTGCTGGTCAGTCAGCTTTCGGCCACGGCCACCGCTATGGGGTTTTCTGTCAATTCTAAGCATAGAACAGACTATCCTGTCAATAGAACATACTGTACAAATACTGCAAAATGTCTGATGAATTTACATGCATTGCAATTTACTTAAATGTAATAGTATAGTATACATCCTCCACACGGTTTTCTTGGCAAAAAGTTTGGATGATAGACCTGACAGTTGATCTTTCTAGATTTGGATGAACTAATCTGGCAGCCTCTGCCATAGTAAGGCCTCGGTTCACCATATGGTCAACGATGATGGCCCGGACTTCATTAGAGACAACAGTTCTGCCTCCCACTCTCTGATGACTACCCCTTTGACGGCCCCATGCCCACCTCTCTGACCTCTCTATTGGGGCCCATGCCCACCTCTCTGACCTCTCTATTGGGGCCCATGCCCACCTCTCTGACCGCTCTGTTGGGGCCCGTGCCCACCTCTCTGACCTCTCTGTTGGGGCCCGTGCCCACCTCTCTGACCTCTCTGTTGGGGCCCGTGCCCACCTCTCTGACCTCTCTGTTGGGGCCCATGCCCACCTCTCTGACCTCTCTGTTGGGGCCCATGCCCACCTCTCTGACCGCTCTGTTGGGGCCCGTGCCCACCTCTCTGATCGCTCTGTTTGGGGCCCGTGCCCACCTCTCTGACCTCTCTGTTGGGGCCCATGCCCACCTCTTTGACCTCTCTGTTGAGGCCCGTGCCCACCTCTCTGACCTCTCTGTTGGGGCCCGTGCCCACCTCTCTGATCTCTCTGTTGGGGCCCGTGCCCACCTCTCTGACCTCTCTGTTGGGGCCCATGCCCACCTCTCTGACCGCTCTGTTGGGGCCCGTGCCCACCTCTCTGACCGCTCTGTTGGGGCCCATGCCCACCTCTCTGACCTCTCTGTTGGGGCCCATGCCCACCTCTTTGACCTCTCTGTTGGGATCCACCTCTCTGAAAGATCCCTTGTCCACAAGCTTTTTGTATTCCTTGGTGTCTATCCTGCTCCATGTTGAAAGAAATTGCCAGTGTTTACACCCCCAGTTTTACCTACTGACCAATTGTGGTTACCACTATGTGAAATCAATTAGCAATAAGGAGTATTCATCATGTGTGGTTACACATAATTTATATGTTCCTACAAACACGCATTTTTATTTCTGTAGTTCTCAAAATCGATATACTTTATATTGCTGACAAACCAATTTAAAATCTATAGGTTTACCAAACAGTTCAGTGATTAACCATTTAAGATCAGTTGGATTAAATAATAGACAAAATACTGAATGAGAAGAGATGCAAATCAAAAGTTTGATAGTAAGAGATTTATGAAAGGTGGTTACTGTGAATGAAACATTTATAAAGATGAAACACTTATTTTGTGTAGTGAAAAGGATACTTTGTGGTTTTGTGTATTGTACTAACACAATCGAAAATATGCTGAAATATTTAAAAAAAGGGCACTTTTGATGATCTGTTGTGATATTAGTACTATGAGTTGTGAAAATGTACACCTTGCTTGTGAAAATAGTACCAAAGCGAATAAAAAAAAAAACCTGTAATGATAATGATAAAATGAAAAAAAAAATAATTTAATAAGCATTTAGTAAAGCAAACATACCTTTAGACTGGACCACCAGGGGTCCTTTGGGGCCTCTTTTCCTGGAATGCAAAAATTTTGCTGGCTGGTCGACTTTCCATTGTCCTCTGCAGTAGGTTCAGACATTTTGCTGTCATGATATTTAAAAAATAAAAATAAGAAAGATATATATATATATATATGCTGCTGAAAGAGAGCCTGTTTTGTCAATTATTTTGAAAATAAAAAACACAGAACACAACTTTTTTTTTTCCTGAGACATCTTATTTAGATTTGAGTTTGTTACTCTATTTTGATAGATAGATAGATAGATAGATAGATAGATAGATAGATAGATAGATAGATAGATAGATAGATAGATAGATAGATAGATAGATAGATAGATAGAGTACATACATAAATACATAAAACCTAACTCACCTTACATATATATAAGAAAAATAAATCTTCCAATCCTTGCTGCAGGCAAAGGTTAGCTTCTGTTTTACTGCCCCATCTCAAGAATGGTCAAATTGGATTACAAATGCAAAAATCTTAATTATTATTATTGTATATATATATATATATATATATATATATATATATATATATATATATATATATATATATATATATATATATATATATATATACACACACACACACACACACACACACAAAGACTTAAAAAAGAAAGTTATGCCTAAAAGAAACAAGGAAAAGCAAAGCAAACCTCATGTAACAGAGAAAGCCTTTTTCATGTGTTTGCATGACTTACTCTGATAATCCTCTCAGATTTAGTTTGGTTTAATCTCCCCTCCCAGTCAGAAACTCTTCAAGCAGCCTTTCATTTAAGGCAGAAGAAATTTACCGCTATAGGTGGTTCTGGGAAAACAAAGGAACAAAGAGAAACAAATCATGTGCCAAAGTGTGCTGTACCTGACATGGGCAGAGGGAGTATCCTCCCTCTTGGAGGGAAGAAATATATCTCTAGGTCTCTGCAGAAGCCTGGTGGTTTATTCTCAAAGCTCATGCAAACAAAAGCTCGGCGCATTACTATTCCAACAACGTACCAGCTCAAGGGACACCCACAGCTCAATACATGCTGCTGAAAGAGACTGGTTTTGCCCCAAGAAAAGCTCAGTTCCTGATATTTAACAGCCTTCATTCTCATATACATATTTATATTTTACATAGTGTAGCATTTATTTATTTTGTTTGTTTGTTTAAAAAAAAATAGGGGGTACCAGTGGAAGTTTCGAATCCCTATATAAATAGTAGATGATTAATAAAATATATCCCAATATAGCTAGAAATAAACAAAAAGTGTATTCTTAAGAATCTTTTCTTTTTTCTTTTTTTTTTTTTTTTTTTTTGGCTGCTTTAGATTTCCGTCTGGATTAACTCATTAGATATAAATTAAGACAATTAACAGAGAGTGCATTATAAATGACTATATGTTCAGGGGTTCACTGAAAGTGTTGAAAGTAAAACCATGAAGACTTTTTAATACTTCATTAAAACATTCTAATCACGCTTGATTTTTGGATATGCTCCAAAGCAGCAGGAACTGTGATATTGTGTCCTCATTAAAAAGCTTTGAGAATGGTCTGAAACAGCAGGCAAACCTCACTCTAGTCTAATCTAGTCAAGTTGTGGCCCTGCTGCAGTTAAGGGCTGAAGCCAGAGGAATGTCCTATTAATATATTTAGCTGAATCAGCGTTATTGTAGTGTTTTAGCATGATTTTTCATTCATTCATTCATGAATGTCATGAATGAGTGTCAGTTATTTTAGTTCAGTATAGACCTGTTAAAATGGGAATGGGAACCAAAAATGGGAATCTTTCTTTCTTTATTATTTTATGGTTTTAGTTAAACCATAATAATCCTGGGCAGTGTGTGACTAAAGTCGGCCTGTTCCACCAAGCAGCTTTGCTTTTAGACAACTGAGGATTAAGATTTAATAATGGACACATTCCTGGACAGAAATATAAATATTTGTTATTTTTTTATATATTTTTTTTCTGTTTGTTTATTTTATAGGCTGTTAAAACTTTTTAGTATCCACAAGCATCATCATTTTGAATGATTATTAATTTGTTGGAGATTGTGGAAGGATTACTTGTAAAAAAAATTATAAAATAAAAAAGTACTATGCAATGTCACACAAAGGCCAGTTGCAGCAACAGCAAAAATGAGGTCAGTGGGGCCTACTGACTGCAGTTAATTTAAGACCAAAAAACAAACAAACAAACAAACAAAAACCCTGTGAATGCTGAAACTGCAAAAACTCAAAACAGAGCAACCGATTAAAGTATATGAAAAAAAAAAAAAACATTGGAACAAACTCAGGGCTATATTCCAGAGCAAACTAATCAATGAAAAGAGGCACAGTATGAGATTTTTCAGAACTGAATTACCATGGAAACCCACTAAAAACATAGGAAACAAAAATAAGCACAGATAACTTGTGACATACAGTATACTGTACATTTACACGTTTCACATACATATGAACAAATGAAAATGCCATCTGGATAAATTAATTTGACATAAATTAAGATAATTAACAGAGGTGCATTATATAACTTTATATTCAAAGCATTCATTTTTGTTTTATTATTCCTAATAATTATAACTATTCCTAAAATTTGAATGTTTCAGTTTTATATAGTAAACCCATCACAGTGGGGACACCTTTATTTTTTATATCTTTAATGATAGTCCTGTTACATTTGGAATGTTCCAGGTCGAATGTTAAAGGGATACTCCACCGTGTTTTCATATTAAACTATGTTTTTCCCTTGTGTTGTTTTTTTTTTTTATGTTTTTCACGCCAAAGTGATTGAGTGCACGCACTGAGACGAGAGAGGTATGTATCAACTCGTCTTAGGTAAGGGAAAAACATAGTTTAATATGAAAACACGGTGGAGTATCCCTTTAAGAGGTTGAAGATTAGGTCAAAATTGCCTAACCCCATTTTATGTTTAGTCAGTATTGTGCTTTGCGTATTTTTGTGGTATGCGTATTTGGCATGCTGTCCGGGGAAGGGCACCGAGCTCGGGAATGGTCCGAACCTAGAGTACCCCCAAAAAGCAAATGAACAAGAGGACAGCCACCAGATTAAGGATGCCCCCCAAAATAGCATTGAGTACTGTCAGGGGCTGATTTTATTTTTCTGAGAAGTCATCTCATTGACAGGCCGGAAGAACCTACATACTCCAGTGGGAGCGACTTAAGTTTTGGAAGGGTAGGCCCTACCGGTTGCAGGTACTGGATTATGTGGTTAGGGGCCCCCGGTCGGTAGGGCTCGAGCTGATGCTCAACGGAAGCTTGGAACAGTGAGCCCTACTGGCCGATGAGGGGGGGTTGTATAGCTCGACCGAGAGGGCCTGAGTCGCATCGACTGGGTGATAAGCCCCTGCTATTCAGTGGGCAAAGGGCAAAGGCTGACTGAGAGGACCCATGAAGCCTCCGACTGGAGATTAAGACTCAGGACAATGGATGTCTGGGTCCTCTCAGTTTGGCAGATAAAAATGTTTTTGGGCTGACTGACAAGAACACTCTTGCGACATCAGATGGGAGGTCAATACTTACGGCATCAGATGGATGAGACTCACTTGCGGGCAGCAAGTATTGAACTCTCGCCAAAGTGTGAAGGGAGCACATGCATCAGCAAGCCTCGCCGGATGGGGAGAGGAAAAGAAAACCCATGCTGGGAGGCTCTCGCTCCGTCCGATGGGGTATCAACTCAGAACATTGAACGAGTACGCCTCGCCAGGCGGGGAAAAGATGTGAGGATAGCGTAGAGAGTTTAGACAGTATTTGACGGGAGGTTCAGACACATAGGACGGTTAAGACACTGGTGTGGCAGTGGAGAAAAACAGATAGAGGCTCCTGCGGGAGCGGACACTGCTGGGATGGCTGGAGTAAGGAAGGGCTGTTATAGATGGACAGGGGGATGTTAAAGAGGGTTGGCTATGGTAGATCACAACTTTGAGTGTATGGGGATGGGCTGGCGTTAGAGGGGTTGGCTGAGGAGGGTTCGGTGAGCTTCTTTGATATGGAATCGGTCTGACCGCTAATAGGTCTTGGTGCCCTCTGCCTTCTGACAAAATCTGTGCCCTGATGGTTAGGGATGGTTAGGGTGTGGCGGAACATAGAGAAGTAAAGGGGAGCATGAGAGGAGGAGGAGCTTGAGCCGCATGCAGAGTTTGCTTTGGCTGCTGTAGTTGTTGGCTGCGGGAAAAGTAGAATGGTTAGTAACATTTGATCGGGCAATCTAAAAATTCCTGGGTAGCTTACGGTGTTGCCAGCTTAGCAATTAGTTGCCTGATTTGACAATTCTTCAAGCCTTGTCCGCATTAGTACGTTCCTGTTGGAAAAGCATCTTTTCCTCTCGTTTTGGCCTTCTGGCCTTTTTAAACGGCCTCCAGAGGGGATACATTTGGAATGCAGTTTTCATGTTGTAGTATGGACTGTGGAAACAGAGGCTTTTGAAGACGAAGAAGCATGTTTAGTCTTGTAAAACATTGTACCAATAGACATGATTATAGCAGTAACATTAATTTGCAGATATGTGCTATTCACTTTCAAGCGGTTTCTGAAGATATTTACCTTGCATACTTTTCGTATTACAGTCCTAAAAAGACAGCAGAAATTTTACTCACACTTGCTCTCCTGCGGCAAAACACAAGGATAGTTGTGTTTTACATAAATTCTGAGTGATCACTCCAGTAAATGGTGAAATATGTCCCGATAAATTGGTTCTGTCGACCAATTTAATTGCATGAAAGTTATGTCTGTATTATCTCAGTGAGGTCTAAACATGCAACAGGCAACTGTAATGTCTTCAGACATTTCAGTGTGGAAGACGACTCTGGAAAAAAATGCCTTGGCTTCATAGTTAAAAATGGCATTGTCATACAACAGAATTATGTCATAACGTCATTTAACAAACTTTAGCCACGAAACCTGAAAAGTGAAAAGTGAAAGGCTGAGCAGCGGCGGGAAGCGAGAGAGGCTTGCTTCGGTGAGGCGAGCTCGGGCTTTGCGCGGTCTATTGGCCACAATGTGTGGCTTGGCGAGAAGTGCAGCTGGCGGGGTAGGAGTGATCATGGGGCCGGCAAAAAGCAGGTAAGTCAGCAGTATTTATACTATGGTATCGATTACTCGGTTGTGGTCCACCGGTGTTGATTAGGCTAAGTATCTGATGCGCTCGTCCTGAACCTTGTTACTAAAACCTCATGTGTAGAAAACATCACTAACTATCAAGACTACTATTTAAAAAAAAGGTATATTATGGTATGACAATAATGAAGAAAGACAACACAGACAAGTTCTTCTACATGTAAAACTTTTATTATTTCAAGAAAATTTTATAAAAATGAATGCTTAAATTTGTATAAAGTAATGGTGTGCCCATGCATATTGGCTGATGTTGCTATTAAAAAGAATGTTTTTACTAATCTTTTACTTTGTTTACTTCATAGGGGTTTTAAGTATCATAAATCATCAGTTCATAAGTAATTTTTCCAAACACACCATTGTTCCATGTACTTTACAAACAGTTACTTTCAGTTGCCTTCAGTTCCACCCAGAAATTCACTATGCTTTACAAAACAACACACACACACACACACACACACACACACACACACACACACACACACACACACATATATATATATATATATATATATATATATGAAAAACAAAGTGTGAAGATATATGTGACCACAAACTATATCATTATGACATGACAAGAAATTCATATGAAACAGTGAGCTTACAATGTTCTGACATGATAGCATATAATATTATGTAACAATGTTCAGCTCTAATGAACCATGTTATGCATAAGTAACATTTTCTTTGAGTATAATACATTACTTTCTAGTTCTGATACTACTTAAATGCTATTCTTTAAATGTGTAAAAAATAACAAATACAAATATATGTATATCTAATCAGTAAATGTACAAATTATCACAGTTTCATGGCCAAAACCTTTACATTTTACATGGATATGGAAATCTCCTTTGACACTTTAAGAGTTCAGATGTAAAAGCCTCTAAGAGCCATCTGAAATTTTGTCCAAAGAATAGCATTTTTATCAGGCTCCTATATTTATGTTCAGCTATTTCAATGTTACTGCATAGAAAATGACCTATGCATTGCCATTACAGTAAAATTACTGAATCTAAACATAGAAGCCTGATAAAATGCTAGTTTTAGATGAAAATTTCAGATGGCATTTTTTTGCATTTGAACTTTTTGGTGCAATACACACATTTGAATTTGAAAGCATAACTTTAGATAGTGGTCTCCTGGTCTGGGTTTTCACTGCATTTTACAATGGCTGAAGACACATTCCCATTGCCAACAGAAACATCATTGGCATCCTGTTCTGGAGCTTTTAATTGGTTCTTTAGTGCAAGTTTCTTTTCACGATGAGACAGTCTAATGTACACGACTCCCCACAATATGTAGGACAAGGAATACAGGCCATATATAAGACCCAAGAAAGCATTTCTGCAGGACAAGAAAAAGAAAGAATCTTTATGAAAGTTTGTAGCTTTGTAGACTTCATGTCTACAAAATGTCAACATGGTAGTAATTAAATATTTTCTAGAACAAAGGGTTTTAAATAAGGCATATACACACACACACACAGACAGATAAGCATGTATATATATATATATATATATATATATATATATATATATATATATATATATATATATATATACATGCTTACATACAGAAAAGTAACATTTTGAGTTGATGGTGGTGCTAGTGAACATGAACAAGAGACCCTCAAACGAATTATTCCAGTCATTCATTAACAAAACACTTTTGCAACAGCAACAAAAAAAACTAAGGTATGATACAACTTTGGGGTTTTACCCCGTAAAAAGTTGTGACGAAAGTCCATGTGGCAACGTGCATGTATCTGACTTCAGATAACCTTTGCCATCATGACCTATCCTATATTTTTCTTCAAACACTAAGAAATAAGATAGGGCTATTCACTAATTGTATTGCAATTGCTAGCAGGCAACATTTCATTTACATGGCAAGTTAGAATCTGAATGATTTCAGGAGGATCAAGGATTACAGTAGCTTTTCATCAAGTTAAATGTAAGGACATATAAATGTGATGCGATCTGGAAAAACTCATCGGCTGTTGCACTGGGATGTTTTCAGGAAATTCGAAAAATAGGTTAATATGTACATTTTTGGTCAAAATTAGGGTTTCATTAATTATTATTCTATGCCATCTTGTCTATCATCTCTGAAAATATCTTGGCAAAATTAACTTGTTTACTGCAGAAAAATACTGATTTACTGTAGCAAGCAGAAAAGACTGTGTCTTTCTCTCATGTTAAGAACACGCTGTGGTGGGGCTTTCTCTTAACACCACTAAAACAGTTAATTTATCAAAATAAATCATGTAACATAGTCCTGAGACTATGCTTATGATAAACAACAGAAAATGTGTACTCTTCAGGGTAACATTACACTGTTTGTGTAATGACGGAGTATAGTGCTCCTGAAAGACAACGTTCATTAAAGCGTTAGTTCACCCAAATATTTAACTTTGCTTCCTTTGCTTCTGTTAACAAACGTTGATTTTCACGAGACTCACCAGCGCATGTGCAAAGCTGACCTCATACGTCATTCCCCCAGAACTGCTTCATTTACAATTGTGAGCACAAGCTAGATTAAAGTGATTATTATGATTTGATTATGGACATTTTTCTTAGAAAAACGAATTTTCCCACTGGAGAAACCACTTTTCCCACTTTTTTGAATGGATGAGCTTTTCATTAAACCAAAGGAGTGCATCAAACAGACTTCATGGTGAGTAATTTATGGCTTAATTTTTTTCTTTTTTGGCTGATTCTATCTCACTTTAAACCTGTTTTTCTCAAAATTCCATTCAGGAAAATCTTAGCTATCTGCCGACTTCAGACAGCCATACCTTTCACCATGATTTGGGTTTTCCTATAGATCACATCACACATGTACCATTGTTACAATACATAACTACTATGGCTCTGCGGCTCTGTGGCTCATTTACACCATGAACGATAACTATATAGATAAGCATCCACACCAGTGGACATTATCTTCTGTTTATTCTAAGTGCATGCGCATCTGCCGCTTTAAATTCTCAATCTTGTTACAGCAAAGTTGATTCTGATTGGCTGTTAATGTTTTTATCGTTCAGCTGAAATTAAAATAGTTTTGAAAGTGATTCCAGTAATATTGTTTCTCTGTGCCTTTGTGATTGTGTTGCGGACTCTGCCATTCTTTTATATTGAGAACAATTTTTAGAACTATATCTTTATTGTTATCTTTATACTTAATGATCTTGGTGTGAACAGGCCTTAATACAGACATTACTCAGATATACTGGACTATCTAGAAAATACAAAAATAATAATATTAATTGTATGATTAACGCCATTATTTTGGAAAACTGTGAATGAAAATGTTGAATTTCTGCAAATGCCAGTGTAAGTTTACTAACCTGAAGGAACCAGAATCATAGATACGACACGCTCCTCTCCCTCCACATTGTTTTGTGCCCCATTTCAAACAGGCCCTGTCAATAAGGGCTCCGAAGTAGACTGGAGGGGGAATGCCACCTAGAAAAGTTTCTCAGGTCAACTAAAAATACTTATTTTTTTCTTTTGTTGTTTATTAATCTTGTGTAGAGAAAGGAAAAGATCTTCTTACCCAGAGTCCGAACAATCAAAGTATAAATACCAAGAGCCAAAGACTTTAGTTCTGGATTTATGGATCTAAGAAAAGAGCAGTCATTAGGACATATATTCATTTTTAAACCTAATATTAAAAAAACGGCCTTCTCACATAACATACATTAAGACAAAATTTTAAGACAAAACAGTGTGGGATTATATTAGTACTCGACTTAAGTCAGAATAAACCACTTCATATTCCAATAAAGAAACATATTTTTGTGTCATAAGGATGAACAGGCACAAAGAATGACCAGCATACTGTATTACATAGGATTCTATAAAGACATTTAAGTGTTTCAAATGTGTTTTTTGTTTGTTTGTTCGTTTTTTGCACTTTTGGGAGATTCATTACCTGAGCAGAATAATGTAACCTGGTGTAGCCCCACAAGCCGAGAGAAAGGCACCAATGACTGTCACTCCCATGTACAGCTTAAACATGAAGTCACAATCACTCTTGCGAGGGCATTGGCCCAGCACTGCTGACATGTTTGCATACGGGAAAGGCGAATCTCCAATACAGGTGCAGTTGTGGAATACCTTTGAAAAGAGTCAGATTGTGTCAACTACTACAATACCAGCAAAATGCAGTAGGGTCTAAATGTCTGACAGTACGATACATACGAAATTTTGGGCTTTTTTAGGATTTTGGACATTTCAATAAAGAACTTTAGGTTAAACAAATATTTAACACTGATTCCAGGTCAGTAATCAAATGCAAGCAAACCATGTTCGCATGTTTTTTTGTTTTGTTTTTTTTTTTGTACAAAAGGTCAGATTTCATTGAAGTGTACAACATGCTCTTTGGAACATTAGTAAATCATGCTGGCATTACATTAATCCTCAAGTTTACTTAAACTGGTCCAAGGCAGTTCAAGATCTGCTGTCAAAAGGGGCACAAAGTAAATACCGAAACATATTGAAAATGAAATATATTTTTCATTACAAATTTCTACTCAAATTGTTATTATGACAACATAATGTCATTTTAATTATTTATTAATTTTTTATTTCATTTTAAAAAATGTTGGTAAAAAAATAAATTAAAATAGATGCATCACTGGCGGTCTCAGATTTTTGGCCCTAATGATTTAAGGAAAATAATATCTAGATGTCTGAAAAGAATAGCTTACCATATTCTTGCCGTCACCAGTGGAGCTTTGGCAGCCAGCAAGGCAGGGGGAGGCATAGGTCAAGCCATTGCTGGCACATATGGGATCCCAATGTTTGAGAGAGCAGGAGCAACCCATGTTACATGGAGAAATTAGTGTATTCTGCTGATAGGACACCTGAGGAACCCTATTAGAAATACACATAATAATTAAACCACTTAAAATTAAGTTGATTTACACTTAATGGCGTTAAAAACGAATTTGGCATCTAAGACCCAAACAGACCCAAATCTCTCTCTCTCTCTCTCTCTCTCTCTCTCTCTCTCTTTCTATATATATATATATATATATATATATATATATGTTAGGGGTGTAACGGTTCACAAAATTCACGGTTCGGTTCGATACGATACACTGATGTCACGGTTCGGTTCGGTTCGGTTCGGTTCGATTCGATACGTTTTAGATACAGCAAAATGTAAAAACATCTCAACTTTTCAGAATGCCGCAAGCGCACCGCGGGTCATGTGACAAGAACCAACCAATCAGCTTCATCCTTTCCCGTAACAACGTTGAGAGCTCAGCCAAGATGAAGGAACAGCTGATCATAGTTGTATATGGATTGCAATTTTGAAATAAATTCAGTAGCAGAGCTACTGCAAGCGATTTTTAGAGCTGCAAATCCATTTATCCTTCGCTGAAATTTCCGCGTCTCATGGAGAGAGCACGTCATTGTTGCTTAGCAAAGACAGACGACTCATGAGCGCTTCTGCCCGAGCGCTTTGGAAAGGAGGAGAAAGACGCGCTTAGCGTTTTCCATGCGTTTTTAGGCACGATATGTGAACGGCCCCTAAGGTGCTCGCTCACTCAGCACGCGCTGAAGGCTCGTTGCAAAATGTCTAATGCATTTAACAGACCAGAAATATAAGATCCTAAAATAACCAACAGGTCTGGTGTTTGGGTTGGATTCCCTGTAAGCTATAGTGTCTAAATGCTGCAGGGATAGTTTGCTGCGTGCATGTTTCTCCTTTTTTTCGTCTTTTCCCAGATAGTACTGACGCATATATCCCAGATATTCCCGCTGGTTTTTTTTTTGTTTTTTGTTTTTTGTAATCCCGCTGGTGTACCCTGTCATGTTGCAGATGCGACATACCGTTGTTTTTTTATCCACCACTCTCTTGCCATCACCATTATAGCTTAAAGGGAATCCAAAGTGCACCCAAACACCAGACCTGTTGGTTATTGGAGGATCTTCTCATTTCTAGTCTGTTAAACGCATTGGCTATTTTGCAACGAGCCTTCAGCGTGTACTGAGTGAGCGAGCGCCTGCTGAGTAGCCTAACATAAACATATAAGATGGTGTTTTTTTCTTCTTCGGGAGTGTCAGGGGCGTTGCCTGTTACGTTGTCTGGGTTATTGGGCTACCTTGTTGAACGCATATCATTATATTTCTTTCTCTCTCTTTTTTTTTTTTTTTTCAAATATAATTAATTACTCCAACGAACCGTTCGGTATACATAATGCGTACCGCGTACCGAACCGAAAGCGTCGTACCGAACGGTTCAATACGAATACGCGTATTACACCCCTAATATATATATATATATATATATATATACATATACATATACACACACACACACACATAAACAGCAAAACTGTAATACTATTTTTTTGAAGTGTTTACCCTTGATATGACAATGTAAGTCCTGGCACTTGTGTGTTGTCACACTGCAGGAAATACTGAATAAGCAGTGTAGAGAAAGCCAGAAGAGATGTTCCAATGCAGATCTTGGTTGCTCCGAGGACATTCAGTTTGAACTTCTTCATTATAAACCCACCTGTGACAATTCCCAAAGCCACAGCTGGTAGATTCATAATGCCTGGAAAGACCACAGATGGTTACCATTTTTTATTTATATAATTTATTTGATTACATACATTTTTATATTTAGAAATTTAAATGCATGTTTTTAGTCACAACATAATAATTTTTTTTTTTTTTTGAAATACACTTTAAAAAGATTTGAAACATTCTGTAAATTCGTGAATTGTATTGAACATGATTCTGCCTTCTGAACAGTGACAGAGTTGACAGAGCATAGTTTAGTGCTGCGATTCCCAGTGGGGGCTTCAGCACAAAAGAGCAGTTTCCCTAAGAGTGGAAGATGGGAAGTGCATCATTTTAATGATGTTGTCTTGTCTGTGTGTTTTTGGATGCAGTGGTTTCCTAACCATCTCTGATGGTCAAGATCACAGTCTCTTTGGCCCTAACATGCTGAGACAATGTATGTAGATTTCCAAAAGGAAGAAGGGACAAGAATTATCACAAGATGACTACTCGGATAAGCTTCCCCCTTCTGGGATGGTTGCAAAATCAGAGTCTGATTCTGAGTTGAAAACCATGCTTTCCGAGGCAGCTAAGAACATCAGGCTTTAGCATCCACTAAACCTAAGCTGTCCAGATAGTGGCAATCGAGAGGTGGAGTGTATTGCTCTTTCCCAGGAGGTGGTGACAGCAATGCTCCTTCCCCCAGAGGAAGCATTTTGTTGCCTTTCTTTTACTCGATGCAGTCTGGCAGTCAGCAACATTTGTTTGCCTTACCCCCAGCCTTGTCCTCCCTATTTCCAACAGGCCAAAAGCTTACACCTCAAGGAAAAACTGCTTCCTCACGTGTCTCTAGCCAGTCCCTCATGGGATCCAGAAAGCCAGGAAAGTGCAATCCCCCACTTTGGGATGCATTGTCTCCTGAGTTGGGCCCCAGTACTCCCCCTTGCTGTCAGTTGCATCTATTGTTCCTTTGGTGGCGCTCGTAAGGAGTCTGGGAGTCTAGCGACGTAATAAAGCCTGCTCCACACAAGCACTCTTTCGAGATGTTGATGCAAAAGTGCATTCTCACATGCATACTGCCCCAAGGTTGTTTTGCAGTGTCAGGCTTCTTGATATTGCATTAATACAGACCCTTTCTTCGGTTTTCTTTTGAGTCCTCAAATAGTACAAAGTCATTTGCATTGTACCTTTCTTTCTGCATCTTCACCAAAATAGCTAAGGATGCCCTTTCCCCATTAAGGATCGTGAGCATTCAATATTCTCAACTATGTTGACAACTGGCTCATTCTAGCTCACTCTTGAGATCTGTTGTGGTCTTTGGGTCAACTGGAAGAAGAGCAAGCTCTCCCAAATGCAGAACAACTCTTTTCTCAGTACGGATTTGGACTCTGTCATCATGATTGCGTGTCTCATGAACAAGCATGCGCAGTTAGTACTGAACTCCTAGACGGGACACGGAAGACTTAAGTGGACTGTGACATGGGGTGATAGCCACTATCACTTATGTCAGGGACCCCTCTACTTGGCAGGCTTATGCCCTGAAAGTGGAATCTGTTCCCTGAGTTGTGTTCTTCTTGCTGAGAAGTCCCTCAGAGATGCCCAATCAGTGTTGTCCCACTCAACCTTGAAAATGTATGTTGCTGTTATCACAGCACATCACAATGGAGTGGATGAAAGGTCTGTAGGAACAACCTGATCATCAGGTTCCTGAGAGGTACAAAAAGGTTAAATCCTCCTAGGCTGTGCCTTGTCCTCTCTTAGGATCTTATTTGGGGATCTCATTTCTGGACTGCAAATAGCTCTCTTTGGGCTGCTAAAGTCAGTTGAGCTTATAATCCTGTCTCTGAGGACAGCACTCCTTACCATGATCATATCACATTATCTTGAGACCCCAGCCAAGAGTTCCCACTATTTCTTTCTGGGAACTTCCAAGTGCTACCTTTGGAGGGGGCAGACCCAATCATTACATTGCTGAGTCCTGCTCACACTCTGAGCAGCTTTTTGTCAGCCTTAGGGGTCAGCAGAAGGGAAATGCTCTCGCTGAACAGAAGTTGACCTGCTGGCTAGTGGATGCCATCACTTTGACACAAGACACAAGGCAAGCCATGCCCACTAGGAGTAAGGGCCAACTCCATGGTGGTTTCCATAGGGACCCTATATTGTACCTCAGTAAGTAGATGTATTGTCAAATGTGACTGACTGAAAAGAAATGTCTTTTTTAAGCATTTAAACCTCATTCCCTATAGCAGGGAACAGAGAAGATACAAAGCCACTCCCTGACAGGATTCTGCCACAATCCTGAACTACACCGCTGAATGGCCAGGGCACTCTACCCCTCAGCACAAGCCTGAATGTTTCAAACAATATTCATTTTCTGTAATAGGGCTATAAATGCATTTTATAATATATAAAACGTTATGTTTGCTAATATAAAGTAGTAACAGATATTTACAAACTTGGGACTTTTTTTGTTAAAATATTTTTTTATATACATGAATAAGAGGGACAAAACTGACACTTATTTTGTAGAATGACATCCCTATGTGTTTTCAAACTGAAAATGTATATTAGACAGACAAAAATAAATGCAATAAATGTAAACCTACCTATCAAAAATATGGCCCTCGATGCTGACTGGCCATAAATTTGCTCCATAAACTTTGGCTTAAATGTGATCATTCCTATAAAACCATTGACTTGCACAAATGCAGTACATACAAGGAGCAAGTAAATTGTGTTGCTGAAGAGTTTTTTCAGTGATGGTAGAAAATCTAGAAAATATCAAGAAGACAATTGTATGTAAGTTCAAGAGTCATGTACGATCAATTTTTCGACCAAATGTCATGAGTGAAAATTTGTATATTTAATGAAATGCACACCTTTAGCCAGAGCTGCCATGGTGACCGGAACTGGTTTGTCGGGAGCATCACTGTGCTTGTTGTCGGGAATGAAATGGTCCTGCTCACCCTCATTAGATTTTTTTTCAGTTTCAGTCTCACCCTGCTTAGGAAGAGACTTGGGAAGGAACCAAAATGGAATTCCAGCAAGTAACATCACTCCACCAGTTAACAAAAAGCCAAGCCACCAGGCACCAACCCAACGTGAGTCTTTGTGGTTGATGGAAATGGTATCTAAAAAAAAATAAAATAAAAATAAAAACATATACATTGTGTTCATTAATCAGCCAAAATAATATAATTGGAAATCCCAACAAACAGTATGAACGAAGACCCGTTATGTCAAAGGGTAACAGGGTTAGCCAGTTAAATAAAGGACTAGTTATCATAAAGTCATCTCATTCATTACCAATGATGATGTACACTAACTTCAGTTAATGATGTGTTACTGCAGATCTTATGATATGAAATCTTCTTTGATAAACAGAGAGCTTTTTCAAACTTTAACTTTTGAACCTACTTAGTAGAAGTCAAGTGAACTGAGCCAATCGATTAGACTAAAAGACAAACATTCACTTTTAACATAATTCACATGCAATAACTATGACATGGTAAAGCTGAAAGTACAAAGGCTACTTTGTATATATCAAATATGCTAAGAAACGTTGCTGGGAATGTTTCCTAGAACTGTACAAAATATAATCATTTTTGTTTTTAATATATTTTCTTCCCATATTTTCTAACCATGAGCCTAGGGATAATCATATGTAAGATCAATGTAGAGCAAAGAGTCATTATCAGTTAATGGTTAAAAAAATAGGTTTGCAATAGTCCCTGGTTAAACAGGTGAATACCTAAGTCCACTGCTCCTATGTCCACATACAGCTTGGCACAGAAAGATCCTAACATGAATCCAAACATGGGGCCCATTATTCCCACAGTCTGTATGAGAGCTGAAAAAAAAAACACACACAAAATAAAAAAACTACAAAAATGAACTCGGACATCCATCTTATTAAGAGAAAGAGTAGGAGAGAACATGTCCAAATCATATTTCACTGAAAATTACTATAAAATATTTTTCTTTATTTTTCTTTTTGCATGACATTATATTCATGACAATTAAGCCCCACCTCCCCCCATCAGACATCCTAATTCTCATTTTCTTATTAACATGATGAAAAATGTAAATACATTTAATGACACTTTGTAACATTCAAAATATCAACTTTAAATTTAATATTGAATAACACACTACTGTTAAAATTATAATCAAGTACTTTAGACATGCTTAAAGGGATAGTTTACCCATAAATTAAAATAGAATGTTTATCTGGATACCCCCAGTGCATCCAAGACTTTGTTTCTTCAATAGAACACAAACAGTGATTTTTAAGTCAAATCTTTGCGGTCTGTCAGCCATACAATTTAAGTGGGTGGGATCATGGCTTTGAGAGTCACAAAACATACACAAACAAAACCAAATTAAACCCTGTAGCTCGTGATGATACACTGATGTGTAAAGACACAAAACGATCGGGGTGTGCAAGAAATAGAACAGTATTTATATTGTTTTTTTTTACTTGTAAGTTTCACCACAATGTCTGAACTGTCCTGAGTTTGTTTGGGTCTTCTTCTTCTTTTTTATGCTTTATGGCGAATCGCAGACTTATAAGTGCATTAATGCCACCCATTTCTCCGCCGTAAAGCATAAAGAAGAAGAAGACGCATCACACACAGGCTGAAGAAGAAGACGCAAAGAAAAATCTGTATATCAATATCAATATAAATACCGTTCAATTTCTTGTACAGACCGATCATTTTGTGTCTTTACACATCAGTGTATCATTACTAGCTGCAGAGTTTAATTTGGGTTTTGTTTGTGTATGTTTTATGACTCTCAAAGACGTGATTCCCATCCATTTACATTATATGGCTGACATAATCTCCATTTATATTCTTCTGAAGAAACAAAGTCACTTACATCTAGGATGCCCTGGGGGTAAGCATATAAACATCTCATTTTTATTTTTGGGTGAACTATTCGTGTAAGTATGTTAAAAGACTGCACTTTAAAGTACAATGAAAGTTACTTTTCAGTGTGTTAAGAAACAGTAATGAAAGTGCATTCTTTAAGTGAATACAATTGGCAAAGTGAAACTGGTGCGTTTTGACATCTAATGGGGTTAGAGTGCAACTAGTAAGACAGTAATAGGCTTCAATGTATGCCAGAATTGGTAATGCAATGATTAAAACTCATAATCAATCATACCCATGTAAAGAGCAGTGTTTTCCTCCCTTGAAAAATCATCTAGATAAGACAACCCAAGAGGCATGACGGGTGTCTCTCCTACCCCACGGAGCATGTTCCCAAGAAACACATAGATCCACAAGGAAGAACTGGCTGCTTTCTCACATTCTACAAAAACAAAAGCACCTCAAATGAACAACTGCACACACAACTGTGTAATACACTACAATATCGCCATCTCAATGACAGAACAAAGTCTATTTTTGTCAATTTCAAGTGTCTCAATTACATAAAAAGCAATCCAACCCAATACATTAGGCTTCCCAAAGTTCAAAGTTCTGATATGGGGAATTGTGGGTAGCACAATCATATTACAAGCCAAACATGACAAATGATTCCACAACTTAACTTGTGAGTTATGTTTTCTCTAAATGATTGTCATTTCTTATGAATGTGTGAGGCAGTTTTAAAGTTAATCTTACAATAAAATGTATATATCTGGGTTATCACCCAGAAATGAGAAGAGTAAATAGGAACATTTTATTGTGCAAATTTAAAATGATTATATGAGGTGCAATATCTCCCAAACATTTCAACATTGTATTATCTCATGTTTCTGTTATTATATTTTCTATAGGATTTTTTGGAAGAAGAAATTTAATTGGAGAGGATATTGATCTAATCCTGTGAACGCCATCAGCTTATTATTAATGCAAACAAACAAACAAAAAATATATATTAGCCTTAATATATTATCTGAGGTCATTCTGAGGGTCAGGTTCAGGGTTGAACAACTTACCTGCTTGAGTTTCCAATGTGGGAATTTCATCTTGTGCAAGACTCCCATTGGTTAAACATGGTAGAATACGCTCTGTACCATTAGAGGAAGAGAAATGTGACACTGTTGTCTCATATTTGTACCTGTGGAAAACAAACAGATATTTGTTATATATTATTTGTCTTATAATTGGAATCTAGAAACATATCCTTATTGGCACAAATATGGTAACTAAAGGGGTTTAAAGAGTAGCTGGCCAGTTAAACTTACAGTCCTTGGAAGAAATGTGGTGACGCAGTTATGAAGGATCCCAAGGCCATAATTAAACATCCAGCTCCTATTAGTCGTGGTCTATGAAGCTTAGCGCCAAAGTAACTCACAAAAGCTATTACCAACAGATTACCTGAAACGAAACAAAAAATGGCATGCTAAATTGTGCTGAAAATGTAGATTTTGAGAAGATTAATTGCAATGTCATTTCATATGAAAATACAATGTGATTTAGAAGGAAAAGTATTATTTTTAGAAGAAAAAAAAAATTATGAAGCCCCCCCCCCACCACCACCATTAACACCTACCTATGGACCATAAGAAGATTTACCAGTGATATAATACACATTTTCCACCAGTTCACCAAAATGCAAAATACTACTTATAAATTGCCATGCGTTTTTTGCTTTCTGTTTCAATTAGACCCTTAAAAATATATCTTTTTTTTTTTTTCTCACCAACTTCAAAACTTCCATCAATTAATCCAATCAGTGAGCTGGGAATGTCAAAACGTCTCTCAATCTGCGTGATAGAGCTCTTCATGTAGCTGCCCTGAAATGCTTTGGCAAAGTACACAAAACACATGGCAGCCAAAAACATCTGAAAAAGACACACACACAAACGTGGTTAACAATTCATGCAACTAAAACCCACTATGATTTTATACACAAAACTATATTTTTACAAAGTCACTATTTTAATGCTATTTTGAGTGGTCCCTAACATGTTGTTAATCTTTTTTTAGGGTATTCAGAGGGGTCTTAAATTTGCTGTTTTGAGACATTCCATAATAATGGCTTGGTATGGTATTTCAAACCCAATCTTTGTATGCGAAGCATGAATAGATCATATGAAAACATGCTAATAAGATTTACATACTAATGTACCAATTCACCAAAACATGAAAAATATATGAATTTCTATTATTTTTTATTTTATATTTTTTTAATGTTAATTAATATATTTGTTATCAATTCAGTACTTATTCAACACTACACAAGACAAATGGGATTAGCAGTGACACATTACACAGAGGTTTAACCCACATTTTGCCAAGTAGTAAAACCATTTTCACACTATTTGTACTAGAATCAGATTACCATTGCATGTTCATGTTACACAAGTTAACTATTAAAGTTGTAGTTTGGGTCAAAATCCATGCAATTGATTGGTTTACACGAAAGGAAGTACACTGATTACGAACTGCCACTAAAACTGTGACTTTGTAGAGACTCATTTTCTTTAGGCGATAAGGTCAGGAGATTTCCTAGTAGAATATTGCTTTGGAATGGGAAGATCCCAATGGATTGAGAAATATTTGTGCAGTTTAGTAACCTTTTTTTTTTTTTTTGAACCTCATTGATTTTTGTTGCGTGGGAATATTCTTTTGGGAAGGTCAAACATTGTAATAACATGGAGGTAGGTAAATGATGAAATACATTCATATAAATATTTGTGAAAACTGGATGTATCTGAATGTTTAATGGTTTTATTTTATTTATGTATTCATTTTTTTTATTGGTACACTGAATACAATACATGTAGTGGCCACAAAAATGTTTTTGACACTGAAGCCTCATTTAATGCATGAATTAGGCAAAACAATAAAGCCAGTTTCCATCAAGATCAAACAGGTGTCCATAATAAGCACAGGTTGTTAATAGCATTGTTCACTAATATTGAAAACCAGAAATGGTCCAAATGTAAAATGTCAATATATATGCAATTTTTAACATTTACAGTGTCATGATATTTTTTTCTTTACAGCCAAATGTTTTTATTTTTAACATGCAATGACATTTGCACATTTGCACAAATTTTAGAAGATCAGCTGAAACTGTGCAGAGAAAGTCAATAGAAAGTAATTGCATAGTGATGGGATTAAATGAGCTGTTATCACGTTCATGTCTTTGATCATAATGGGCCAATGTAAATAAAAAACTTAAAAGCAGGAGAAGATAAGTCAAAATTACCTTTAATTTGGAGCAGCATGGCTCTTGTGCCGTCTTCTTTTCCACACTCATGATGCCCTGGAAACAATACGAATGACAGATCACAGAACAGTGCAGAGCGTGTGAACTCCAAGATTATTATGTACAGCATCAAGTTATTGTCGTGCAAACAGCAGTGTCCATTGTTCACGGGAGTAAGAAAACATCATCTGAGGGGAAAGACCCCTGAGGGTGGAGCAGAGAGTGGATTCAGAAATTGCACCACATTTCCTGCAAGAGGAAGGTGGTTTAAAAAAAAAAAAAAAATCAAAGTTTTCAAGAATTATGGACAGCAAGACAAACTTTGATGATGTTGGTTTGATGCTGTAGACAATGAAACGTAATGTGGGGAAGGTTCTTTTTTTTTTTTTAGAAAGTAACAAAAGAAAATATGTTTAAAAAGAAATAAATAAATAGCTGTTTTGGCAAAGTTTGGCAAAATAAATTAAGTGTTGATTTAGGCTAAAAGAGAACAGGGCTTGTTGTTACAAAAAAGGTTTTGAGCACAATAAAATTATACAGATATAAAGTCAGGCAAAGAACAACAATATAATGAAATTTACTATATTGAATAAAAAATTTATCAATATTGATTGGTTGCATGAATGTCGGTTTGGGGAAAGTTATCATTGAAATTTAATTTAATTTATTTATTATCTAAATTGTATATATATATATATATATATATATATATATATATATATATATATATATATATATATATATATATATATATATATACATACATATATATACATATATATACATACATATATATACATATATATACATATATATATATAAGATAGATAATGTAAGCAAAATAATGGTTTGTCATTTCTATGTATGCTACCTTTTGTATTTTATATAAAAACACAACTCTTTATTTTTAATGGAAATCACATAATAAACCGTATAATGCCAGACTGGCCAATGTATCCCCTTAAAGCATGTGACAAGCTTTTACAGAAAAGTAATAAATAAATAAAACTAAAAATATTCACAGATGTGACAAAATGCCCAGATCTTGTGCATAGTATAACAGAATACAATGCATGTTAATACAGCTAAATCATCTCTTCAACACATGAAAACAGGATCTTTTAATAAACAAAATTACAAACAATCAGAGTGTAAGAGCTAGAGAAATCAAACATACCTGTGCTGTTGCCTGTGTCCCTCAGAATGGATGGAGGACTCTGGCCCTTTGCTCACAGGTAAGGCTTTATCATTGAGTGTTATAACATCTCCTCTAATCAGTAACCAAACAATCATGTCTATCTGGTTGATCATGTTAACAGATCACTTCTCTATAGCAAGGAAGGGGGGCTGGGGTTTCTCAGTGGTACAGAGGACAGAGCAGACCAATGCTGTCTCATATATGCTTCGGACAAACAGAGACAGAATGCTGCAGGGAAAAGGGAGTCCCTGGAAACTGTGTGTGTAGTTTATTGAACAGTGAAAACTTTTGCTCTAGTTCATGAGACTGTGAAGTCACGCTTCACTCCAATTGAAATAATAAATAAATAAATAAATAAATAAAAATAAGTTAAGATTACAATGATGTTATTATTATTGTTGTTATTGTTATTATTATCCTGGAAAAAAATATATTTTTTTCCAGGTTAATGCAAAAGCAAATACCGTTTAAAATGAAAAACACAAGTGTCAAATTTATTTCTGAATTAAATTCAAGATCATTTTGAATTATGAATGCATAAATAGGAACACAAATCCTATGAGGTCTTGACACACCTGATTTAAGGTTACAAGTTTGATTTGGACATGAAATCACATTCAGAGAAGAAATATGGCATTATTCATATGTGGTATCATCAGAAAATATAAAACAGTTCAAACTGAAGTTATAATTGAAACATATTGCACATAATTGTGGTAGATTAATGCAAAACTAAAGAAAATAGTGAGTATTATTTAAACAGGAAAAAAGCATTGATTTTGGCACAGACAGATGACTGAAAATCAATAAAGCTGATTCACTTTTAAAACAAGATAAAAAGTACAAATGGCAGAAATGTGTTTGGCTTGAAACTAAATCATCCTGAACATCAGCAGCTAATTACACACACACCGAAGGTGATCACATGTAACATTAACTAACATTTTCATTCATTTGTATGTCAGGTCAACTTAACCTTTAACCAAGAATTCACAATCTGTGTGACATGTCTGTATGTGAAGTGGGTCAGAGGGATTTTACTGCAAGTCAGTGTGATTTTTCACATTTCATAACTTCTCCTAACAGCACTGGTGACTCTGTTCAGGCTGTAGCATCTCGTTAGTATGAGCCCACATGCAAGACAACACAAAGCATAAAGTATTGAACTCAGGGGCCACATATGCAAATGTTAAATTGACTTTGTCCACTAAGACTAAAAGACGTGATTCAGTAACACAGAGCTAAAGGTTTGTAATATATATATATATATATATATATATATATATATATATATATATATATATATATATATATATATATATATATATATATATATATATATATAATGAGGCTAAATTCATCCGAGACATATATGTGTATGTATGTATGTGTGTGTGTATATACAGCATACCCCCAAAATGTGCATTTGGGGTTATCATCTCAAATGTGACTTAAAAATCTCCACCTTCTTCTCCATATTTATTCCTTCATATATAAATTATTCCTAGTCAAAACAAATTTATTTTATAATTTCCTTTAGCACAAAATGTGTGGTCCATTAATTTTAAATAAAAAGAGTTTTCTGATGTAGGGTTTTGCACTATGCATGGCGTTATTTAAGATGCAAATAATTTGCCAATAATTTGCATGTATTGAAACATTACTGACAATACCCTCTAGTGGCCAAAAGGCTTTTTGTCAGGGAAGGAATTTTTGGCAGTTTCTTCTTTGATACTACAACATCCAGCTTAGTGTTTGTTTAACAATATGTCTATAAATTAATCATGACTAAAATATTCTGGTTTATTTGAAAATAATCAGGTTGTAAAATCACGTTCTGCAAAATCAGATATTGGGATTGCCTGTAGTGTGTCACACACTGGCCCTCGACTTCCTGTGTGCAGTCATCATTTATAAGGTTCATCCTCATCAATCTGGCAGTGCAATGTAACATTACCTACATAAAGTGAAATGGCAGTCAGCAACATACTTAAATCATGACTCGGCAAACAAAATATATTTATATAATAATCACTATATCATTTGAATTTCAAATAAGTGAGTTATTTTGAATTTTTTAGTTCAGTCAGGCCACGGCGGCATAGGCTGCCACCAGCTGATGCGGTCAGCTGTCAAATCTCGCCAATCACTACCATTCTCCTATTAGACACGGGACATACTGTATATACGTGGCACCATTGCTTGATAAATATGCTCAAATGGCTCACAAGGCTCAAACTGCTTGCGAGAGCTATCACTCGCTCAGGAACTAATCAGACGGCGAATCTACCTCCATATGAAGAGTAAAATCAGGATTTTTTTTACGTCGTGAACTTAAGCGAATTGGCCGTGTTGTTTGTCAAGTGATAGACTGAAAGTGATATGAGAATGACATTCATATTCAAGTTGTGCTTTCACCTTTAAGTCATCTCTGGATGTCTTCAAGAAGCTAAGCAAAGTCTTTCATTTTATTGTCTAGTGCTATGTTGGCAAATATGCTTCAGACCTTGCTAATTTTCCAAGCTAATTGTTCAGTTTTGTGTGCTAGGCATGCTATATCATTACCACACCGGTAACACTACCAGTTAAATATACCCAGAGCCTCATTAATCTGTTGTCATTGCTGTCAAAATGAATGGGCTGCTGCTTCAGGCTCATCTATTAGGGATGCTTTCATTAAACTTATTGACTATTTCCAACACGTTGGGTTTAAATCAGTGATCTGCTGTTGCTCAAGCTAGTGTATCGATAAAGTGCTTGATACTAAATGTACAGATCATAAATTTTGCTCATATCAGTGCTAAAACGTTATCCGAACAAGGGCTAATGCTGTTGCCTAAATTCTAGTATTGACCACATGCCGTACTACGTTAAAGGGACATGCTGATCTCTTTAGCTGTAGCTTTGGCTTTAGCTGCACCCTTCACTACTTCTATTCTTCTGTAAGGGGATGCTTCCCCACTCTATGCACTTTCTATGCAAGGTCTTTGCTTAAAGCTATCAGGGTATTGGGACTGCTTGCTTGTTGAGGCTTATCTAGTGTCCAGTATCATGGCTAGTCCTGCCTTGAAATTTAATGCAGTGTTTTCAAGGTTAAAATAAAATGCTTGGATTTAGATAAGTGCTAGAAAATGCAGTGCATTGGGTCATAATAATTTGCTTTCATACTGGATGGTTAATTATGTTTTCATAAAATAAGCAGCTCCGCTTGAGTCTGCGCGTGTGGATGTAATGTGCTCTTTATTAACGCGCGACCTCCGGTAGAAGAGAGGGGAGAAAAATAAATAAATAAAAACACCTTACCGGAGGTTGCTGTTTCAGTCAGCAATGGCTCGAAATGACAAATTATGTAAACTGAGAACGAAATATGAGTAGCCCTGTTAAGTCTGTTTGGTTGTTTTTGTTTTGTTTTGTTTTCATGGGAGAATGTGCGCTTTGAGCATAAAGGTAAACAATTTTCCCTGCTCAGTTACACTACATCTTAAGACTTTCGAAAAATGTAAAGAGAAAACTTAAAAATGAAGGAAAATTATTGTGGTATACATTTAATATTGACTTGCAATGTGTAACAGGTAAAATAAAATTGTAATGTATTTTGCCAAAATGTTTGTTCATGTTGTAAAATAATTCTGAGATTCATTGAATATAATGTGTTAAGTACATCTGAAAGAAAAGGATATGGGGACACCTACAGGCGAGTATGATAACAATTGAGTTAAGTCGGCCATATTCTCTTCAGTTTTATGAAGCTGTTGAGGAGAATGGTAGGTGGAAAATCTCTCTCCGGTCGAACTGAAATAAAATGTTGTCAGGCATGATTTTTTTTATCTTTAAGGTCAAAATGTGTACTAAAAGGGTTTTATTTCATGTTTGAGTCATAAGAGACATAGAGTAGAGAATAATTGCAGTTATATGAAACTCAATGTCAAGCACGTTAGGAGCACATGGTATTTCTATCTTTGTATTTTCTCGTTATTTTTACACTTATTTATTTTTGACAGTTACGTGACCGGATGAGCTGTTTGGTGTCATTTCACATATTCTCAGGTATGATGTACTAATGTTTGTATGATGCTATGTTTTCTGTGTTTGGGAAAAAAAGAATGAGCTCTTAATTACAAAGATATTGATTTATTGTCTGTTGAATTGATAAATCAGTTTTATGAAGCTGTTGAGGAGAATGTTACGTGACCGGATGAGCTGTACTTAATCTGTTTGGTGTCATTTCACATATTCTCAGATATTTAGACTCAGTAAACGTGCGATTGATGAGCTCAGCCTTTGTCTCTGTGTGGTCCTTTCCGGGAGGGTAGAGAGAATGAACCAGTGAGAGGGGTTACAATGGTGCCGTGACCCGGATGGGAGTGAGGTTTAGGGGGGTGAGTGTAACGGAGGCCAGCGAGTAGTGCTGTGCAGGTAAACCTCACTCCCCGATCTCAAGAGACGCACTAGCGACTGACGCTAGTGGCTGTAGCCATTTAGCCTCCTTGTTAGTGCGTCCGCCTCCCATGCCGGAAGACCCGGGTTCGAGCCCTGCTCGGAGCGAGTGTGAGGAGCGTCAGAGAGGACCTGGGTGAGAGGGGTTACATTGGTGCCGTGACCCGGATGGGAGTGAGGTTTAGGGGGGTGAGTGTAACGGAGGCCAGCGAGTAGTGCTGTGCAGGTAAACCTCACTCCCCGATCTCAAGAGACGCACTAGTGACTGACGCTAGTGGCTGTAGCCATTTAGCCTCCTTGTTAATGCGTCCGCCTCCCATGCCGGAAGACACGGGTTCAAGACCCGCTCAGTGCGAGGAGCGTCAGAGAGGACCCGGGTGAGAGGGGTTACAAATGCATACAATCTTTATTCAGGGTTCCCTAGCATCAGGGTAGGTATTATTGGCATTATAATTAATCACAAACATTGTTGAACGCTACAGTTGTGTTCAGATCATGCTCTCACTGGACTAGACTCTCTCAAATATCGTCATTATAAACAGAGGAAATGACATAAACAATATTTAATTTGTGGTGTAGTCCGCAAGATGCAGTGGAATCATCAGTCATTAATCAGGAATGTTTGTTGCTTGGTTCTGTACGTTTTAAATCCCGAATGGATTAACCATCTTGTTTTATGCTACTAAAATTACCTAATGAAGGATGTATGAATATGATGTGTCATCCCCCTACCAAAAATGTAATCGTCATTAATCGTCTTTGTGACAAATTCTAAGGACATTCAAATGTTAGGACATTTATACAAACTGTTGTACTGGTCCAAATGTGCCACATGCTGGCAATTTGCTGATTTTTGTTTAGAATAATGCAAATTGTTAATGTGCCTCAAAGATCCAAATGATTTACAAAGTAAGTTGTATCTGTGTGGTATCTGTGCTTGTGCTTTAACTAAGTTAAGAGTATGTATGTAAAAGGTAACTTACCACAGTTGTAAAGTGCTGGAAAATTGAAGTGTACTTGGAAGTGCTTGGATTTTACTTTTGAAGGTTTAAGAACCCTGGTGTACTTTTCTCTGCACATCAGGGGGCGATGAAGAGTAATCATCCTCTAAAACCATCCGAATCACTAGTGAGAAGTCATTGGCTCCATCCAGAACTTTAGGCAGCTGACTCACTGCGTATCAGGCAATGACTTGTAGGCAGCATTTTTTGCAAGAAGCCACCTCATGAACTGATTTTGGACAGGTTTCTGAGGCAGAGTAATGGTATACAGCATGATCTAGAGCTAAATATAGGAAGTTTTGGTGATAACTAAGTGGATATTCGTACAAAATGTGCATTTATTAAAAAAAATACAAAAACAAAATGAAACTGACTGCAACTTCAGATGTCATTTTTATTTTTGGCTTAACTGTCACAGAATTGAATGCACAGGATTGTGGGATATCAAAAGCAGCGAGGATACATCTACGGACATGCCGTGATGCCTTCCATCCTTGGGATGCATCCTTCAGAGGCAGCTTTTTTCAGATTCAGATGCAGCCATCGTTTCCCCACACTGCATCTCTCGGCCCTTAGACCTCTTCAACTCAAAACATGTGGTATGGACCCACGTACTTTATACCAGCCATTCATTCTGCGTAGGCACAGCAACCACCGCAGCTTCAACAGTCTCCATAATCCATATCTCAAAGCAATGGGCTGATGATCATCATCAGCGTATCAAGGATGCATTAGGCCTACATCTCCGGATGTTATATTAGCGCAAAAGCTTGAGCAGCTCTCTACGTTGTTCTCCCACAGAAGAGAACACCAGTGGTGCACAATGCCAGCCATCAGACCCTTCGAGAAGTGAAGGAGAAGGAGGAGATGGAGGAGATGGAGAAGAAGATGGAGGAGAATGAGAATTAGGAGGAGAATGAGGACGAGAAGGAGATGGAGAGTGAGAAGGAGATGGAGAATGTGATGGAGAAGATGGAGAAGATGTAGGAGGTGAAGGAGATGATAGAGATGGAGAATGAGAAGATGAAAGAGAAGAACAATGAGAAGGAGATGGAGAAGGAGGAGAGAAAAAAATTGGGCCTGCTATTTTCGCCCGCTGGAGGGAAGACCCTTGCTGCTATAACTAGAGGGGCTTGCTGTTCTATCCCTCATCGAGGAATGAACACCCCTCAAAAAAGAAAAAGGGACTGCTGTTTTCTCCCGCTGGAGAGAACACCTTTTGCTGCTATAATTGTAGGGGCCTGTTGTTCTATCCCTCAGCGAGGGACGAACACCCCTCAAAAAAGAAAAAGGCACTTATGTTTTTTCTCCCGCTGGAGAGAACACCTGTGGCTGCTATAACTGTAGGGGCCTGCTGTTCTATCACTCAGCGAGGGACGAACACCCCTCAAAAAAGAAAAAGGGACTGCTGTTTTCTCCCACTGGAGAGAACACACTTTGCTGCTATAACTGTAGGGGTCTGCTGTTCTATCCCTCAGCGAGGGACGAACACCCCTTAAAAAAAGAAAAAGGGACTGCTGTTTTCTCCCGCTGGAGAGAACACCCTTTGCTGCTATAACTGTAGGGGCCTGCTGTTCTATCCCTCAGCGAGGGACGAACACCCCTCAAAAAAGAAAAAGGGACTACTGTTTTCTCCTGCTGTTCATCCCTTCAGCAGAGGATGAACACCCCGCTACTTAAATTAAAGAGGGGCCTACTATTCTCTCGCTCCTGTTTAGAGGGGAGAATACCCCTCTCCTAGCCAATAGGCTGCATTAAGGACATCTCAATCACATTATCTTTCTCTTTTGCAGGAATGGAACAGGGACAATTTTGGGGGGTCTTCCCACTGCTCTCCTATCCCTCATGCCAACTCAGGGACATGCTGCTCGTTCTTGCGGCTCTCCTGCTGGAGAGAATACCCTTCACTGCTATTACTCGCAACTTTAAATAAAAAGAGGCATGATATTCTCTGCCTCATTAGAGGGGAGAATACCCCTTTGCTAGCCAGTAGGCTATATTAAGAATATCTCAATAACATTGTCTTTTCTCTTTTGCAGGAATGGAACAATGATGGATGGTTTTGGGGGGTTCTTCTTCAGGGAGTAATACCTCTCATTATGTTTGGGGGGTTAATGTTTAAAGCTCTTGTATGTTCAATTGTTTAGGGAGCAAGAACCCCCAAAAGGAACCATATCGCCAAAGATAAATTGTGTTCAATAAACTCAAGTAAACTTGCCGAAGTAGTCCTGTCTGAAATCGAGCGCAGCGTTAGTTCAGTCAGGCCAGGGAGGCATAGGCTGCGACCAGATGATATGGTCAGCTGTGAAATCGCTCCAATCACTACCAATCTCCAATTAGAAATGGGACATATATACATGGCACCACTGCTCGGTAAGCATGCTCAAATGGCTCGCAACCCTCCCTCTCTCCACAATATAAGCATGAACATATTACTGTACACCTTCTGGTTGTCGTCTTCTTTGTTTCAGATCACTAAGGCTTTCAAGTCTCAGCTGGTATGGAACTCACGGCTGAGAGACACTCATTCTCATAACCAGGCTACAGGATAGACGTCCCACTGCCACACCTACATGATTACCACTGTTTGCTTTTAAGGACATTATTAAGACTCTTAATTGTCATGTATTTCCAAGCTGATGGTTCCGGGGGGTTAATGATTAAAGCTCTTGTATGTTCAATTATCTTGGGAGCAAGAACCCCCAAAAGGATCCATACCGCCGAAGATAAATTGTTCAATAAACTCAAGTAAACTTGCCAAAGTGGTCCTGTCTGAAATATAGTTTTAATAAATGCAGCTGTATTATTATATTACTTTTTTCTTCTTTTTTTTGAAATAAATAAATAATACATATAATGAGGAAAAGCCTTTCAAGATTGTGTGGTCACTGGACAGTTACCTTGAAAGTAGCATTGATACCAGAAATTTTGCTCTTGGAATTGGAGGTGACATCAGGGAAGATTTAAATCCCCACTGTACTATGGTACCCTTTGAGAGAAATTGTGCTACATCAAATGATGACACTTTGGGGAATGCTTTTACCATGACAGCATTGTGGCAGGGAATTTTAAGGATAGTCCACCTCTGTCCTTTGCTTGCATTGAGCTTATGGATGTTGTGACTTGTGCGGTAGACAAGTTAAATATCAAATGGACAACTGAAATTCAGTAAGTGCAGAAAAAGTGTAAGCTCAATGAGTGTTTAGGTGAGCACAGCCTCAACATCACAGCCCCCTTCTCTTTCTCATTTCTCCAATACCAATATATTTGAATCATGAAAAAGTCATGTCATGTTCACTTCCCATATATCAAGCCCCACAATCACTCTTCCATCTTGGGGGCAAAAGAGAATGGCTATGGGATGTTGCCACGGGTTGAAGAGACATTAGCAACTTATCTCTCAATGACACTGCATCATCCCTGAAGGCCCTGACACTTCCCACTAAGCCCTGCCGAATAATATCTGCACTGTTGGGTAAGGCTTACATGGAATGTGGGTTGACCTGCAAGGAAATTGGATGATGGCAAGGTGGTCAGGTCTGGCAATATAAAAGATCTCCTTCTGGCCAGAGTCTTTCCAGGCCTCCAAGGAGATGCCCCGTGTCATTGTCTTTTCCATAGCAGCAATGGTGGCTACAGAAAGGCATTAAGAAAGAGGATAAATTGTTCCTCCTTGATTCCCCATTGTTGCCTTCTAGCCTCTTTGATGACATAATGGTTTCCAGCAATCACAAATAACAGTGTACACCCAAAGTGGCTGCAGCCCTGCAGATTTTGCTATCAAACCCAGTATTAACAAAGCTCCAGAGGTCATTCTCAATAGACTGATTCTCTAGGTAGATTATGTGAAGCATGGAAGCTTCTACACAGCATATATCATTAAGTCTTGTGTACAGTGGAAAGTGGCTACAGAATCCAATTTGGACCTCGTCCACCCAATTTCAAAAGAGTGGTTTGGACTGTAGTCAACCCCCGAGCAGAGTCAAGTAAAGGAGTACAGTAAATCGCAGCTTAGTCCAATGTTATACCCTTTGGCCCGCTGTCTGCTATGGTTCTCCATCACGCATCCAGCTCTGCTCCCCGAATTCTTTGCTCCAGGACATTCTAGAAAGGTTTGGGATGGGGTCATTCTACTCTTGGTAGCACAGCTTTGGCCAGTCCAAGTCTGGTTATCTGTCCTTACAGGCTCTCCATGTGAAATTCCAATCAGAAACATCCCTCTCTTGCAAGCTGGCGGTTATGTATCAGAGTACAGGTACTAGTAAATTATACTCCTTCAAATGGAGGATTTTCAACTCCTGGCACAGAGAACATCAGTTGGACCCAGTAAACTGCCAAATTGCTTCAATGATGGCGTTCTTCCAGGAACTTTCTATGGGTTTGTCTCCATCCATGTTTAATGTCTATGTGGCAGCCATAGCTGCCTTTCATGCACTGTTAGTTGATGGGTCACTGGGAATACAATATTTTATAGATTGGCTCCTTTGTGGCAACTGGAGGATGTGGCATACAACTCATGTCAAAGTCCCTTATTGGGAGCTGGTAGTGGTTCTGTAAAGGTAATTCCTGGCACCCTTCAAACCTTTTGATTCAGTGGAAGAGAAAATCCTTTGAAAATGGCATTTTCCTGTTTAAATAATACTCACTAAATTTATTTTTTTTTGGCATAAACTTTGAAAATTTCATTTTTGTTGGCTATTACATTCCTTAAAAGAATCTAAGGCTTACATTCCCATTCTGTTGTTTCCATCTGTCTGGAGTTCTCTCTGGAAGGAGTTGAAACCATCCTCAGCCCGAGACTGGGTTATGTTCCCAAAGAAACAACTAATGTGGCATGGTCTAATGTCCTGCAGACAGCAGGAATCCCAAGTCTCCCGGAAGTTCCGGGAGTCTCCCGCATTTTGAAAGCGGCTCCCTGAGACCCGCAAATTAGTTAAAATCTCCCGGAATCTAGACATAGCGAGCAAAAGCGCGCATGCGAAACAGATACTGTGTTTCAAACCGTGTAGCGCGCGCATGGCAGAGAGGGAGAGGGAGCGAGAGACCTTGCGTGTGTGTGCTAATGTGCGTGTGTGCGAAGTGCATGTCAGACAGAGAGCATCCTGATTGGCCTGTTTCTGCAAATCAACCAATCAATTGTCAGTGTGGGCGGGCTTTTATCTCTTCTCCCGAACAAAATTAATCAGTTATGTCTATCTAGAAACAGGAGCACCATGGCAGAGGCAGAGTGCCACAAAAAAAAAAAAAATAATGATAATAATAATAATTGTACCCCGTCTTAGTATTGTATAAGCAAATTGTATAAGCAGATTATATAAATAGTAAAAGTAATCTACATATTTAAACATAATTAACAAATAATTACATAGGCCTGTCGCTTATAATAATAAAATGTTATATGCTATAGCTTTTAGGGACCACAACATGTTAGTAGGGAGGCTAAGCCCAGGGAAGACCGCTCCAATATATCGAAGTTCTCCCATTCAGATAGGCAAAGTCGCACTGAGTAGGTGACTACAGCTGAGATGTATTTCCTTCCTTAGGGGGGGGGGGGGGGGGGGATTGTTTCGGGATACCTCCATGAAATGATTTTTTGCAGGTTGGGATGTCTGAGTCAGTACTAAGGTTCTCTTGATGGAGGAAGTCAGATCAGCTGTTGGTGTGCTTTGGATCAGAAGTTAACACTGTTTTTTTTTTTTTTTTACTTATCTCTGTAGCTTCTGTGTTTGCCATCACATTTTATATCATGATGCAACATCAATCGAGACAGGATTACTTGCACACATGCTTCAGATGCTGCCATGCTGAAGGCGTTCCCCCAAAGTGCCATCATTTGATGCTATATCTCATTCCCCTCTCAGGAAACAAGGTTATATTTGGAACCCTGAGATGCTCCATTACAGGACCAAGTAAAGTTAAACATTTGTGTAAACCTACATGAAAATCCAGTTCCTATCTGACTACAGCTGAAAGATTCACATGGACATGAAGGGTTTGTCCACTAAAGAGAAAACACATTTACATACATTGTTCCATGTATTTTTAAAGGGGCCTCTAAAGCTATACAAAGCAAACAAAACTCACATTGTGAGTGAATATGTGAACTATTTATTTTACCTTGTGCTTACAGCTTATCTCAACTGTAAAAACAAATAAAAACATGAGGACATCATGAATCATTCAATGAGAATATGTATTTATTCCAAGCACCAGTGGCACTCTACACTATGTTATTCTGTGGAAAGATTACCACATATCTGATTGTCAAATCAGTCAGAGACAAGTGCTGCAGACTAGGTTCTATAGGTTTTGGTATGCACTCTTCAGTTCACTTCTAGTTATTACATGTTGATATGTGACAGTTTGTCTCCCATACTGCCCGAGTATTACAGAAATATGGAAGATTACTGTTATGCAGTATTCACAATAAACATCTATTTACAGATATTCTGTATCAGAATTTTGCGGGTTTACTATTAAATTAACTCTTACCAGCATGAGTTCACAGAGTGGCCCTTTAAATGCTGAAAAAAAAAAAGCTGTATGTCTCATTTCTGTTCGCCTTGGTGAACTTAGCATTCTTAAGAGCATTTGCAGTATATTCATAAGACAAGCATAAATGCCATTATGTACTCAAGCTTTTGGAAACAAAATCAATGGTTCAAAAACATAAATATATAAAAATGAATATAGTTGCTATGCATTTTGCCACCTTCTCCTGTGCCATTGTTTCTTAGCAACGGCGTAAACAGCTGTTGGCTAGACGCAAACAAACCATGGTTCAGACCCAAAGAAAATAATATGAACACATTCCAGTGGGGGCAGAGGAGAGGGGAGCAATTGACCCCAGGTTCGGCCAGGCAATCGAACCAAGTGTGAAAGCACCCTTCGACAATATCATATGTCGTGTGTGTATGTATATACTCAAACCGGCCCGTCTGGCACCAACAACCATGCCACGCTCAAAATTGCTTAAATCACCTTTATTTCCCTTTCTGAGATTAAGTTTGGAGTTCAGGAGATTGTCTTGACAAGGACCACACACCTAAATGCATTGAAACAACTGCCATGGGATTGGTTGATTAGATTGCATTAATGAAAAATTGAACAGGTGTTCCTAATAATCATTTAGGTGAGTGTATATATACATACACACACGACATATGACATCAAAGAGAATAGACGCTACTTATGCTTTTGAATCGCTGTCGCAGTACTTTGATGTCATAAACCGATTGGTCTTGCAGTGTGCAGTGGCAGTTCAAGTCGAACAAGCCTAATTTCTTTTCTCTCACAATCTTTATAAAATATATATAGACTATGTAGCAAAAAAAAAAAAAAAACAGAAACAAGACAATCTAGTGGCAATGTGAAAGGAGTGTATCTACTAATGTCAGAGGGGTTAACCGCAGTTTAAAAAACAAAACAGCATGTCCCAATATAATAATACGCTACTGAAGCATGTTAGCAATATCAGCTTATATAACTAGTAGCTCATGTTAGCATCTTACCGGATGCACTGTCTGCTGCTTTCTCATCGTCAGACCGATAGCACTCCTTTCACTGGTGACTTTGTGTTTGAGGCCATAAATTTTACAAAGCTCCCAGATAGCAAAATAGCTGTGGGCCAGATCTGGCGCACATTTGACACTTTCATTTGGCCCACATATGGTAGGAATGATGGCACTTGGGCGGTCCGCTCCTGTTTACCAGATCTGGGCCACAAGGAAGCCATAGCAATGCCACATGTAAGCCATGAACAAACCCAATGAAGCAGAACTGGCCCAAATCTGGGCCAAAGTTAGTTTTAATTCTGGGCCAGATCCGGCCCAGATCCAACACCTTGCTCTGGCCCACATACCACGTGGAATGATGGCACTTGGGCGGCCCACTCCTGTTTACCAGATCTGGGCCACAAGGAAGCCATAGCAATGCCGCATGTCAGCAGAGAACAAAACAAATAAAGTAGGACTGGCCCAAATCTGGGCCACAGTTAGTTTGAAGTCTGGCCCAGATTTGGCCCAAATCCGATACATGGCTCTGGCCCACATACTGCGTGGAATGATGGCACTTGGGCGGCCCGCTCCTGTTTACCAGATCTGGGCCACAATGAAGCCAAAGCAATGCCCCATGTCAGCTGAGAACAAAACAAATGAAGTAGGACTGGCCCAAATCTGGGCCACAGTTATTTTGAATTCTGGCCCAGATTTGGCCCAAATCCGATACCTTGCTCTGGCCCACATACTGCGTGGAAGGATGGCACTTGGGCGGCCTGCTCCTGTTTACCAGATCTGGGCCACAGGGAAGCCATAGCAATGCCACATGTCAGCCGAGAACAAAACAAAGTAGGACTGGCCCAGATCTGGGCCACAGTTATTTTGAATTGTGGCCCAGATTTGGCCCAAATGCAATACCTTGCCCTGGCCCACATACCACGTGGAATGATGGCAACTGGGCCAGCGCCTGTTTGCCACATTTGGGTCTCATGGAAGCCATAGCAATGCCACATGTAACAAACCACATAAACCAGACATGACCCTAATGTGGGCCACACGTTTTTGTTTTTTTAATTTAAAACCTCTTCTCCACATTCCTCATGTGGCCCACTGCAGCATGGAACGATGGCACTTTGACAATGCACTCCTGTTTACCAGTTCTGGTCCACTAAGAATTAAATAAATTAACTGTAACTGTGTATGTGTATGACCTGACAGCAAGCAGTTCGGTCCAGATTCGGCCCACATCTGGCATGGATTTCATGCGGGCCAGATCTGGGCTGACACTATGTTGCTGTCTGGGTGGCGTGTATGCCATTAAAACTTTGGAAACTCAGTGACAAAATATCAATGACACTAAGTGAGTTCTGCATCAACATTATTCAACATACAGTCAAGAGAAATTATGTAAAAATGGCCTAACTAAATATTAAGTTTACAACAGATGATCCAAACACATTTCTGAAAAACTTGCATTATTTATTAATATTGCCAATGAAAAACCCATTGCATGATTACATTTCCAAAACTGAGAAGCAATCTAAACATGGAAAAAAAAAACCATCAAGTACATCCAGTAGCTATGTATAGGTTAGCTCATCCAAAAACAAACTTGTCCGACGTTGTAGTAGTGAACACTGCAGAACCTTGGCAACAGGAACAATCCAAACTTATAGGATTTATTGACCTCCTTGACTGGGCCCATCAGCATCATGGCAATCTTGCAGGCCTTTAAAGGACAAAAAAAAAACAAAAAAAACTGTTGACTCAGTAAGAATTTAGAGGCCAAATTAAACAAAATTCCCTAAACAAAATAAAATTACAAGAAAAAATAAAATAAAAACACAAAACAAAAAAGATAGTCATTGTACTTATTTTGTGTTATTGTTACAGGTACACTATGTAACTTTTTACACCGTCTAGCAAGGGTGGCACGATATGAAAATAAATGCAAACATGCATTTTAGAAAGATCTTGACTAAGGGGAATATAGTGCTTACGTCTTTTGGTCTGACTCCCCTTTGTGCCTAATAAAAAATTTAATTAAATTCAGTTCACATTTATTTGCATAGCGGTTTTCACAATACATATCGTTTCAAAGCAAATTTACAGGGAGTGCATATCAACATTAAAATTTAGATTGGATAACGCAGTCAGTTATTTAACAATCACGACATGCCTAAGACAGAGTGAGAGGTTCTTTCAACTAAAAGTAAAGCTGCAAGTTTAAAAACTTCAAAAACAGCAGTATGTGTGTCCTTTATTGGAAGCATTACATAAATATTGAATAGTGAGTAAATGGACTGGAACTACCTGCTCATTAAACAGTTTGGTAACACTTTACACCAAGGTCTTATTTGTTAACATTAGTTAATGTATTAAGTAACACGAACTAACCATGAGCAATACATTTTTTACAGTATTTAATAATCTTTGTTAACATTAGATAAATAAAATACAGTCCTTCATTGTTTGTTCATGTTAGTTCACAGAGCATTAATGTAAACAAATTCAACTTTTGATTTTAATGATGTATTAGTAAACACTGTAATTAACCTTAACTAAGATTAATAAATGCTATTGAGGAATTGTTATTTCCTAGTTCATGTTAACTAATGTAGTAAACTAATGTTAACTAATGAAACGTTTAAAGTGTTACCAGTGGTTTTAATACACACCTCAAAGCCAATCAAAATCATGGTGTAGTACAAATTATTACATACATATACAGATAAAACACAATGTTACTGACTTACAGGTTTCTTGGACACTCTTTCGTTTCTCTCTTTCTCTTCTCCCTCCATCTCGGTCACATGCAAGGTGAAGCCATTTTTTTTAATAAAGAATTCTATCTCTTGATCGGTGGCCGTTGCTGTTAGCCTGCTGTTTCTGACAGTTCCTAAAAGTAGAGAACATTGTAAAAGCAAGATTATACAACTTTTAAAATCTTAGGACCCAATTAGGAACAACTTTAATGCCTGCTACGAAGATCAGACTGTATGATGCCACCCAGGCCTGTCAACATGTGCAGCATTATTTTTATGGTCCATCCCCAACTACCCCCTGGAACTGTTAAGTCTTTCCTTAGAATTCCACAAAAATTAATTCTTACAAGCAAAAGTTCATTTACAAACAGTAAATGACTAAGATAGCTTTAGAGAATGCAAAAATAGCACTTCACATCCCTTAAAACTACTGGACCAGTGTAAAGTAAGAACTGCTTGCTTTCCATCGTAACCTCTCATCAAGTGCCCTTGGTCTTCTAGCAAACTCTGAGGGTATGTAACTGTTCAGAGCAAGCAGTTTGCCGGAAATGAAGGACATTTGTCTGGATGAAATACGGTAATTCAACTTACCGCAGGTTCCCATCCACAAATCAAGCAGACGCCGCACCACACCTAAGCACACTAAATGCATATAGTCATGTGGAAATCCACTAAACATAGCAATATTTGTTTCACAAAATGGGGAATGTTGTACATGGTGGTCTTCATCCTCTGCATTTGAAAAAGATACATCTGTTCTCTAGCATTAAGTTCAGGAAATGTCATGTGATTATTAATGTAAATGCCTGACTGTACACATTTATCACAACCACTGTATCCATTGTGTGACTTAATTCCCTTAATAAAGGCTCTCGCAGGAGCATCACAAATTACTGAGCACACAGACAAGAAGAAGGTCTTTCCATTAACAACAAAACCAGTGCTCAAGGATTTCAACTCAGAGACCAGATCCTTTAGATATTCTGACAATGACTGAGGCTTTGAGTTTCCACTGTAAAGGGCAATCAACACAGGTTTTCTAGTGTAAGCCTGGAGTATTCCTAAAATTGGCCAGAACTGTAAACCTGAACTTTTAAAAATAGGAAGACCATCCATGTTCAATTGTAATTTTAATCTTTGATGACTCTGGACAACTGATGTAAGCTTCTGAAAGATGTGGCTGAACATTTTCTGTATTCCAAAATAGTGGAATGATCCACTCCCCAAGGAAACAATACTATTAGCTACGTTCACACTGCAGGGCTTAATGCTCAATTCAGATTTTTTTTTACATTTCCGATTAAATGCGACCTTTTGTGATCTCCTGGGTGAACGTGAAATGACCCTGAAGTGACCCGCATGCGCAGAAGAGTACTCAATGGTGAACGACGTCAGTCTTTGTTTGCGGAAGTAACGTTAGCTAACGTTAAACATGAATGTCAACAACAGTGTAGTCAACAGCGGAGCTCTTTTTGCAATATTAAAGTTATTTTCCCATGGGAGCCAGCACAATTACAATCTTCTTGTTTTAAGAAGAAAATTAAAAAGAAGGAGGTGAGCAAGGTTTTTGGCCATGGCGTTTTGTGGAGCAGTGTTAGCAACGTCGGTACAGAGAAACGTGAGGGTACGGAGTCTCAACCAGGAGTGGTGGGATACTGATGTGAGTGGCTCTTCAACTAGCCTACTTCAACGCAGAGTTATGACATTTGTAGCGTATCAATGACGTACGGGTCAGATACATGTGGCCTGGCCATTCAGACGGAGGTCACATTTCAAAAGATTGGATATGAATCGGATTCAGGACCACATACCCAAGTGGCCTGGGTCACATTTGAAAAGATCGGATCTGTGTCGTTCAGACTGTCATGAAAAGATCAGATACATGTCGCATAGGGGCAAAAAAATCGGAATTGGGTAGTTTCAGCCTGCAGTGTGAAGGTAGCCTATGTTTTATCTGTGTTTGGAGTAATGTTCTTGCATCTTTTGGTAGAGATGGGTGATGGGCTTTCAGTATTGACAAAAGGGCAGACAAAGCAATCAATGAAATGCCAAAATGTGTTGCCCAGTCTCGCAAACATCCCGTAAAATGTTTAGGAACATCCCAACTTTTATCAACATGGCTATCCTCATCACTTGTTGATTCACTTCCCCCATCACTCTCTGATCCACAAATTGCTGGCAAAACAAAGCTTGAAGTAACTACTTCATGTTCAATGCTATGTTCTTCAATAGTACAATCCATGAAACTAATGTCCTCATCATATAAAGATTCAAACAACTGGGTGACTCTTTTAACAGCCTTTTTCCTTAAATTGCTGCGAGTGATATTCCACTTTTCTCTCTACATTGCACAGTATTTACACTAACATTTACGCTTTGAAAATTAGTCATGCAGTACAATGTCAATAACCAGGTGCGCTATGGAGAAGAAAAAAAAAATACATTAATACTTTAAATATTGAACTACAGCATGAAATGTATCAACAGCTTACCTTAATGGTGACTTGACACTGCATTTTTCCCCACCAGAAATGTTCTGCAACTAATCACATTGACTGTTATTAAGGTCTAAAACATCATGACTCAAAATAGTACATGACAAAAACATAATGCATGCAAATACATTTTATAAAACATGAGTTAAATACTTTCACTGTGCAGAACTGACTACGGGATGGGAGACTGAATGATCTCAGCGGGTTTGCAGCGCTGAGGATTACACATGTTTGTGCTGAGCTTATGACCACAATGTCCAATCAGAGTCATTTTGATTAGTCACCGCTGAATTGTTTAGTGAGCATGCTCTGAATTCTGAATCTTCATTAGGCATAAATAAAAAGGTGAAAGTGCATACATCACTTTAGACTGAATTCATGAACTGCTTCAGTGTTCTTTGCTCACTTTCTTTATACTTTATTCCCAGTTTGAATAACCTTTGTTTTTAATGCTGCTGAAATAACCAGTGTGAAGCCTTGATTTTCTAATTCATAATAATCAACATTAATAATTACAATATCAAGAACAATAATCAAATTAGGCTATTTACATTATAAAATTCTTGTGTAAATACATGAGCAGCAATAATCTGTGTAAATTAACATAAATAGCCATGAACATAAAATATCACCTCTTATTGGACATTGCAGTAATAAGTTCAACAGAAACAGGTGTGACTGGTTACAATGCTCAACACTGTAAACCTCTTGCAAAAAAAAAAAAAAATTTTTAAATATTATGCAACATGAGAAAATCTACTGTATGATTCAGTAGTAACATTATATAGGCCCACAGAAAGGTAAAGATATACAGGAAATAAAGGAGAAAATAAAGCAAATACATAACAATAAATTAAAAAAAAATTTAACCTACAACAATAATAATAACAATAATAATGTAAAATATTAAATAAAAAATAAACAATCAGTAAATGTACTTAAAGGACTGTTGGATGGGATGAAATGATTTATAAATTAATTCATACTAGCCTGTTTCGATTGTATCCGTAATATGGGTAAACTGCAAGCTAACCGGTGTTTTTTGAACGCAAGCGCGTTTGTCCGTTGGAGAGAGAGCACGTACACATGGTTGCCAGGTTGACAAATATAAGTAGCACACTTAGCAGATATTCCCGTGTTGCGCAAGTGTGAAGATGTGTTTCGGGGATTTGTCTCTTTATATCAGGCAACCCCGGTTGTGTTCCTCTGCAGCCAGATTACCTTGTTGTAGCCTATATTGTGCTCTTTTCATTTTTAGAAACCTGCACCTTTCTAATTAATTTTGTTGTTCTTGTATTGAAATTAAGCGCGATCCACAGCTGCACACGTGCACGGAGCTAGCTGGTATCGTCTCTGGATGTATGGAACACAGCACTACTAATAACCAACATTAATAAATATTCATGATTCACCCTCTGAGTTTTTATAGGCTAATTTGTGTAAATACGTGAGCAGCATTGATCTAGCCAAATTTGCACGTTCCACTATAATAATTTATCTACAAATAGAAAGTATGCAAATGTGCATTACCTCTATACATCACATAACATTATTAGTTATCTTACCTTGACTTTTTGCAGGTTCCGACGTCCTCCCTCCAACTGGGCGCCTTTTTCCACGCCTTCCGGCTATGTTTAAATGTTGGGGAATAAATTAATTAATGAGTCACGATTCACCCTCCGAGTTTTCTTTATTATTGTTATTATTATTTATAGGCTATTTACATTATTACATATTATATTATTAACATTAAACACATATCTTACCTTGAATGTCTGCAGGTTCTGTCCTCCTTCCAACTAACGTAACGTTTTGTTTTGGGCGCCTTTTCCACACTTTCCGGCTACGTTTGAATTTAAAAGGCGGGGAACAGGAAAATCGTTCCACTTTGAATGTTTAATTTTAATTTATATATATATATATATATATATATATATATATATATATATATATATATATATATATATATATATATATATGTATGTTAATACATACAATTAATATATGTACAAGAAGTTTTCTAAAAAAAAAAAAAGTGGACGAACCATAAGTATCTGCTTGAGGGTTTTAGCACACATGCTAATATTCAACACTGTCCACAGGAGGCTTTAAAAAAAAAAAAAAAAACCCGGTAATAATATTTTTTGGGTGATTGCGGAAAACGGGGGTTGAAAATGTTATATCGAAATAATATTTTCTCATAGCAGCTTCTACTGTTTTGTCAGTAATATACTGATACATTCTCATCAGTTAATTAATTAGTATTATCATGTTTTAATCTTTAAGAAATAAACTGTTTTTCATAAAGATGACAATTAATTATAAATTACAATATTATTACAATATTTAGCCAAAATATTAGACAAATGAAAATATTTATTTATTTGCTTGCTTTTTAGAATATTAGCTACACTTTAGGGGTCACTTGACATTTACGTCTAGGCCCCCTATTTAAAGGGCCCCCTCACTCACAACTTCTACCTGAAAAAATATTACAGAGCAAAAAAAAAAAAAAAAAAAAAGATGTAAATTTGCTATAAAAAAAATTACCAAATAACAAATATCTTTATTTTTGGTTGTTTTATCTTGTTTTGTCTTATTATAATTTTTTTTTTTTTTTTATGGGGGGTCTAATATGTCCAGGAACTTTTTCGGAATGACTCAGAACAGCGCATATCTATATTTTATAAATACTGTAAAACTAAAGACTTTTCGGAGACATGAAGGATGCACTAGGTATTCAAGTTTAACGTGAGATTGTCAGAAACTGTGTGTTACCTACCCTTTAAATAATTTTAAGTCATTTTTATGCCCTTTTGGAAGATGGTTGAGGCCCCCTGTAACGTCCATTCTAGAGGTGCGTTCCATTCGACAGGGTCCCTACGCAGTGTTCACTGCTCCCTACTCCCTGAGCACGGTATATCAGTTGAAGTGGACTTAACTGACAATAACCGCTCATGACAGTTGGGGGATTATCACTCTCCACTTCTCCACTCCACTATTTTTTTTAACAGGAATGTTACAAGATCAACAAAATATGTTGACATCTCAAAACTCAAAACTCATATCTCATACAAATATTTAAAGGCACATACCAAAACTATAAAAACTTATTAGAACCTTGACACTTGAACTTTTCTAGACACTATCTACACAACATATGTCAGCTAATTATAAGACATGTCAATTCAATATATCACATTCCTCACACTCACAGCCTGTACTTGGGTGTCTGCTGAATCCTACCATATTTATGCTCACACCCACATGAACCATGTTCATGCTGTGCCATATATTTGCCAAAACTGGCCCAGATACGTTTTATGATAAATGGGCTACATTTGCAGCATAACATGTGGGCCATTTTTGGCTCACACCCGATGAGCCAATGTTTGATATGCCATATATTTGCCAATAGTGGGTCAGATACGTTTTATGAAAAATGGGCCACATTTGCAGAATTATATTTGGGCCACTTTTGGCTCACATTCAGATGAGCCAATAATTGATATGCCATATATTTGCCAAAACTGGCCCACATATGTTTTAAGATGAATGGGCCACATTTGCAGAATTATATGTGGGCCACTTTTGGCTCACACCCGATGAGCCAATGGTTGATATGCCATATATTTGCCAATAGTGGGCCAGATACGTTTTATGAAAAATGGGCCACATTTGCAGAATTATATTTGGCACACTTTTGGCTCACATTCAGATGAGCCAATGGTTGATATGCCATATATTTGCCAAAACTGGCCCACATTTGTTTTAAGATGAATGGGCCACATTTGCAGCATTATATGTGGGCCACTTTTGGCTGACACCCAGAAGAACCAATGGTTGATATGCCATATATTTGCCAAAACTGGCCCACATATTTTTTTAGATGAATGGGCGACATTTGCAGCATTATATGTGGGCCACTTTTGGCTCACACCCAGATCAGCCAATGGTTAACACGCCATATATTTGCCAAAACTGGCCCAGAAACGTTTTACGATAAATGGGCCACATTTGCAGCATTATATGTGGGCCACTTTTGGCTCACACCCAGATGAACCAATGGCTGATATGCCATACATTTGCCAAAACTTGCCCACATATGTTTTAAGATGAATGGGCCACATTTGCAGCATTATATGTGGGCCACTTTTGGCTCACACCTCGATGAGGCAATGGTTGATATGCCATATATTTGCCAAAACTGGCCCACATATGCTTTAAGATGAATGGGCCGTATTTGAAGCATTATATTTGGGCCACTTTTGGCTCACATCCAGATGAGGCAATGTTGATATGCCTTATATTTGCCAAAACTGGCCCATATATGTTTTAAGATGAATGGGCCGTATTTGAAGCATTATATTTGGGCCACTTTTGGCTCACATCCAGATGAGGCAATGGTTGATATGCCATATATTTGCCAAAACTGGCCCACATATGTTTTTAGATGAATGGGCGACATTTGCAGCATTATATGTGGGCCACTTTTGGCTCACACCCAGATCAGCCAATGGTTAACACGCCATATATTTGCCAAAACTGGCCCAGAAACGTTTTACGATAAACGGGCTACATTTGCAGCATTATATGTGGGCCACTTTTGTCTCACACCCAGATGAACCAATGGCTGATATGCCATACATTTGCCAAAACTTGCCCACATATGTTTTAAGATGAATGGGCCACATTTGCAGCATTATATGTGGGCCACTTTTGGCTCACACCTCGATGAGGCAATGGTTGATATGCCATATATTTGCCAAAACTGGCCCACATATGCTTTAAGATGAATGGGCCGTATTTGAAGCATTATATTTGGGCCACTTTTGGCTCACATCCAGATGAGGCAATGTTGATATGCCTTATATTTGCCAAAACTGGCCCACATATGCTTTAAGATGAATGGGCCGTATTTGAAGCATTATATTTGGGCCTCTTTTGGCTCACATCCAGATGAGGCAATGTTGATATGCCTTATATTTGCCAAAACTGGCCCACATATGATTTAAGATGAATTGGCCACATTTGCAGTATTACATGTGGGCCACTTTTGGCTCACACCCCGATGAGCCAATGGTTAATATCCCATATTTTTGCCAGGAGTGGCCCAGACACATTTTATGATAAATGGGCCACATTTGCAGTATTACATGTGGGCCACTTTTGGCTCACAACCAGATAAGCCAGTACTCAGTGTACCATATTTTTGCCAAAACTGGCCCACATACATTTTAAGATAACAGGGCCATAATTGCTTTAACATATGTGGGCCATATTTGGTTTACACCCAGATATGCCTTTGTCGGTTGTGGCACATTTTTGCCAAAGGTGGCCCACTATTGTTTTATGATATTTGGGCCATTTTTATTATTTACCACATGGGCCACTTTAGGGTCACATTCAAATTACACATTGCCGTAAGCACCGCATCTTTGCCTAAGAAGGCCCACATGTGATTTTAGATATTTGGGCCATATTTGCTTTTTTACATATGGGCCACTTCAGATTTACATCCATTTTGTCTGGGCCATAAAAAGGCCTGCAGTGCCGCATCATTGCCTGAAGTGGCCCACATCCGTTTGCTATCTGGGCTGTCATTAAGTTTAAGCTATCACACAGTCCTCGCTCGAGCCGCTCACTTGCTCCAGCCATTTCAAACCCAGCCTCCAGTATTTGGGCCACGCCTCCTAATTTGCATATACTCCTCAATCCTCAATCCTCAAATGCCCAATCCTCAATCTTCAAATGCCCAATCCTAAATCCCCAAATACCCAATCCTCAATCCTAAATGGCTAAATGATTAAATGCCCAATCCTAAATACCAAATTCCCAATCCTAAATCCCCAAATGCCCAATCCTAAATCCTAAATGGCTAAATGACCAAATGCCCAACACTAAATAGAAAATGCCCAATCCTAAATACAAAATGCCCTATCCTAAATACCAAATGCCCAGTCCTAAATACCAAATTAATTTTCAACTTGGACTTTAAGTTTCAAATTTAGATTTTTAGTTTTGGTTTAAGACTTTTAGTTTTAGACTTTTAGTTTATAATCTGACCCAATAATTCCTCCATAGACCAAAGCTTGCCTGTTAGATTTACCCAAAATGAATTATATTTTATGTTTAACCACTAAAGAGACATCAGAGGCAGTGGCACATATCTTTATAAGTAAACCACAGATTTTATTATGTACTTTAAACAACTACATTAATATATGTATAAATGGTGAACTCAGCCAATCAGGATATTTAGCACCCAAAAGTTCAGGAACTTTGAAAAAGTACGACCTCGCCAGCAGGGACTTTCTGAGGGGCATTTTTTTACCCGGAACTTTATTTAGTTCCTGGTTCCTGCGGTGGAGACACACAGAGTACAAGCCCAAAGTCCCTAGTTCCTGGGTAAAGTTCCTGCGGTGTAAACGTGGCTTATGTGAGTAAATGTGATGACAAAAGGTGAATAATAAATTAAGCAAATACAAACCAACCAAAGATTTCAGGGCACAAGAACACTTTTAACACAGTAATTGCACTCCTGTTAATTGCACTCAGGTGTCTTCACTTGTTAGTCATTATCCTCCCTATATTAACCAGTCTTTTCCTGTTTGTCTTCATGGAGTCCTTTCCTTCCATTACCCAGTTTCCTCGTCTTCCGAGTTCCTGTTCCCGTTCCTGTTCCCGTTCCTGTTCCCATTCCTGTTCCCATTCCTGTTTATTTATTTATTTGTTTGTTTGGATGGATTTTTGGTTTTGACCCCTGCTTGTTCATTTCTCTTTGGATTACCCAATAAACCCATACTGTGATTGGATCTATCGTCTCCTGCGTTTCACTGGGTCTCCGATCGTCACAGAAGGACTCCATCATGTTGAGATCTAGCGGTGTGGGACTTCTTACCCGTTCTCCAGCCAGTATGATGGAACGAAGGGCAAGATATGTCAAATTGACCACTCTCCGCCAAAAGGGGATTGAGGTGGGTGCTAAAGCACAAATGTTCTGGACCCTAGCGGATGGTTTGGGATATAATGATGCGGCCCTAAAGGATATGTTCAACACCAGGCTGGATGACCCGGTTCCTAGACTTAAAATGGAGCAGTTGGATGCCTATAATTTCTGGGAGTTTGTTTTTTATTTACAACATCGGTCTCCGTGGAATACCCCAGCCACACCTGTCTCTCCCGGTGGGATGGCCGATTCTAGACCGGGGTCTACAGACAGGAGGACTGCCAGCCCAGCGCCACTGCATAAGATGGCCGCCAGCCCAGCGCCACAGCACAAGGTGGTCACCAGCCCTGCGCCACAATGCAAGATGGCAGTCAGCCCAGCGTCACGACGCAAGATGGCCACCAGCTCAGCGCCACAGCACAAGATGGCCGCCAGCCCAACGCCACAGCACAAGATAGCCGCCAGCCCAGCGTCACGACGCAAGGTGGCCGCCAGCCCAGCGCCACAGCACAAGATGGCCGCCAGCCCAGCACCACTGCCCAAGATGGCCGCCAGCCCAGCACCACAGCACAAGATGACCGCCAGCCCAGTGCCATTGCCCAAAATGGCCACCGGCCCAGCACCATGGCCCAAGATGGCTGCCGGTCCAGAGTCATGGCACAAGATGGCTGCTTGTCCAGCGCCTCTGCACAAGGTGACAGCCACAGTTGAGCCGAGTCAGGTTCCCGTTGACCTTCCAGAGTTGAGTCAGGTTTCCGTTGACCTTCCAGAGTCGAGTCAGGTTCCCGTTGACCCTCCAGAGTCGAGTCAGGTTCCCGTTGACCCTCTAGAGTCGAGTCAGGTACCCGGTGACCCTCCAGAGTCGAGTCAGGTGCTCGGTGACCTTCCAGAGTCAGGGCTAGTCCCCGTTGACCTTCCAGAGTCAGGGCTAGTCCCCGTTGACCTTCCAGAGTCAGGGCTAGTCACCGTTGACCTTCCAGAGCCAGGGCTAGTCACCATTGTCCTTCCAGAGTCAGGGCTAGTGCCCGTTGTCCTTTGAGAGTCAGGGCTAGTCACCGTTGACCTTCCAGAGTCAGGGCTAGTCACCGTTGACACTCTAGAGTCAGGGCAAGTCACCGTTGATCTTCATGAACAAATGCAAGGCACCAATGGTCTTAATGAGCAGAGACAGTCCACCAATGATCTTCATGAGCAGAGTCAAGTCAGCATTGATCTTCTTGAATCCAGTCTAAACACAACTCTCTCCACGTCTCTGTGGAACTACCAGAGTCTCCCCATGTCTCTGCTGAACTACCAGAGCCTCTCCACGTATCTGCTGAACTACTAGAGCCTCTCCTCGTCTCGGCTGAACTTCCAGAGTCTCTTCTCACATCTGCGGAACTTCCAGAGCCTTGTCACATCTCAGTCGAACTCTCTGAGCGCTCGACTGATCCTGTCGTGGCCACGGAGGCCACCCTTAACTTATTCATGTTCTCTGTTTCAGACTTGCCTAACCAGACTTGCTCTCCTGTGTCATCGATCCCACTGTGGTGGTCTTCTGCGCCGCCCTGGTGGGCTTCTGTCTCAACCGCACGGATGTGGTGGTCTTCTTCGCCGCCTTGGTGGGCTTCTGTCTCAACCGCACGGATGTGGTGGTTTTCTGCGCCACCCGGGTGGGCTTCTGTCTTGACCGCACGGATGTGGTGGTCTTCTGTGCAGCCCGGGTGGGCTTCTGTCTCGACCACACGGATGCGGTGGTCTTCTGTGCTGACCGGGTGGGCTTCTGTCTCGACCACACGGATGTGGTGGTCTTCTGCGCTGCCCTGGCGGGCTTCTGTCTCAACCGCACGGATGCGGTGGTCTTCTGCGCCGCCCTGGTGGGCTTCTGTCTCGAACGCAGGGCTCTATGGACCTGGCCTTCCGTCCCTCCCCCTGATCCTCCGCCGGTCCAACTCCCTCCTGGGCTCCTTGTTTTTGTTTTGCACTTCTTGTTTCTGTTTCCCCATTTTACCTGGCCCTCCATCCCTCCCCCTGGTCCTCCACCACTCCACCTCCCTCCTGGTCTCTGTGTTCCTTGGTCTCTTCTTGGGTTTGGGTGGAGCATCTGGTAGCTGCTCCATGGAGGAGGGGGTAATGTCACGCTGTCTGGTGTCTGTTTCCCTGAGTCTCCACTAGTGGTCTCACTTCCCCATAGGCACCTCACCGTAGGCACTACTATTCCCACAAAGCCTTGTCCCTTCATCACAGTAATTGCACTCCTGTTAATTGCACTCAGGTGTCTTCACTTGTTAGCCATTATTCTCCCTATATTAACTAGGGATGCACGATAATATCGGCACAACATCGGTATCGGCCGATAAAAGCTTTAAATGACCATCATCGGTATCGGCCGATATGAATATTTCTGCCGATGAGCCAAACCGATATTCTCCAAGTGAAATAATTGACCTGTTTTTCAGATGTGAATGTCTGTCTACATTTGTAAAATAATACATTTATGGTAGAATCAGTACAGAAGAGATACATGGATTTCTCTTCAGTAAAATTAAAGTTTAAATATATCAGGTGAAAAATTTGTATATATATCGATATCGGCATCGGCCAAAATTATTTTGAAAATATCGGCATATCGAATATCGGCCAAAATCCAATATCGTGCATCCCTAATATTAACCAGTCTTTTCCTGTTTGTCTTCATGGAGTCCTTTCCTTCCGTTACCCAGTTTCCTCGTCTTCCGAGTAACTGTTCCCGTTCCTGTTCCTGTTCCTATTCCTGTTTATTTATTTGTTTGTTTGTTTGGATGGATTTTTGGTTTTGATCCCTGCTTGTTCATTTCTCTTTGGATTACCCAATAAACCCATACTGCGATCTATCACCCCCTGCGTTTCACTGGGTCTCCAATCATCACAACATGCTCAACTACTAAAGCATTTACTAAAGAGATTAAGTCAATGTAACGGATTACAAACTTCATAATCACAGGAAGAAGGAGGCGGGAACCGGTGGACATTCAAAATGAAAACTTTAATAATAAAATAAACACAAAACAGTGCGACAGCCCCTCGTGGACAACTGCCGTGCACAAACAAAAACCAAACACAAAATAAAGTCTAGGCCTGGTCCTCTCTCATCCTTCACTGTCGTTGCTCCTCTTTTGTATCCTTCTGATCCTTCTGATTCCGTTCCCACGGCTCTCGGCCCCGCCCCACTCGTCACAGTACCAAAGTCAAATGCACATAGAAAACACAAGTTTTGACCAATAAAATTCCTTGTCACATTACGCATCCCAATTTGTATGACTATTTTCCCTAACTATATTCTTTAGAATGTGTCTTAAAAAAACAGTATGGGCCAACTTATGAAACATGAATAAATAAGCATAAAATACTTTTATGAATGTTTTAAAATATTATTTAGTTTTTGTTTTGTTTCATGAATCCAATATCAATAGTAATTCAAAGGTCTGCATTTGTTTATTCTTTTATTTCCATTTTTATTTTCAGTTTTAAGCTAAAATCCCAGGCTGCTGACTTCAACATTTTTCTAGCCTCATTTGATCGCAAGTAAGTGTCTCCTACAGCAACTCACAAATCAGGCAACCAACTGGACCTCATCAGTCTCTCCTCTCTTCCTTCTATGCAAATGTCTTCACTACTAAAACATCATACTACCACAACAAAATAAACAACTGTTGTGACGCTCGGACTCTCTACAAAATGTTCTCTTCTTAATCTGCTTCCACCTCCTCTTCCACTCTTACAGCTGACGACTTTGCAGTTTTCTTCACAAATAAGGCAAGAACCATCAGTGACCCATTCTGGACACCACAGACTGATGATAACTTCACAACGACTAATGCACACTCTCTCTCCTCCTTCTCTCCACTCTCAGAGATGGTCGTTTCCAAACTTATCCTGTCCAATCATCCTACTACTTCCGATCCCCACTTACCTCCTTCAACCGATTTATTCTTCAGTCATACCTTCACTTACTCACATTATCAACACCTCTCTTCACTCTGGAATATTTCCCTCAGCATTTAAGCAGGCTCGGGTAAGCCCACTGCTTAAGAAACCATCTCTAAATCCAGCACTTCTAGAAAACTACAGACGATATCCCTTCTTCCATTCAATGCTAGGACACTTGAGTTAGTTGTGTTCAACCAGCTCTCAATGTTTCTTGTACAGAACAAACTCCTGGACAGCAACCAATCTGGCTTCATAAGTGTCCACTCAACTGAGACTGCCCTGCTCTCAGTTACTGAAGCCCTGCGGCTGGCAAGAGCAACTTCAAAATCCTAAGTACTCATCTTCCTGGATCTGTCTGCTGCTTTTGACACCGTTAATCACCAGATTCTACTGTCCACCCTCAGAAAGATGGGCATCTCTGGAACCACACTCCTGTGGTTAAAGTCCTACCTCTCAGATAGATCCTTCAGGGTGTCTTGGATGGGTGATGTATGAAGGTAAAATGACGTCATAAAGATTTGCATACGCAGGGTAATATTTGCGGAAGTGTACATAAGACTGTAAGCGTAAATTAAATTTGCATGCGCAAGAGAAGCTTTGTAAAGGTGTAAATCGCGTTTCAAGCGTAAGAAAAAATGATTTGCAGCATTTTACTGTTACTTGTAAGTGTAACTCATGTATTTTGAAACTGCAGCTTCATGCTAAAGCAAAATAAATATGATCTGCATGCTTCTGACTTCCATTTTTCCGCGCTTACACTTTTGGCACGTTTCTTTCGCCAAAAGACAGTCAAAAGCACTGCAAGCCTGTGAACGGTGATTTGCAAGCGAAAACAACAGTTTAAAGAACTGCAAAACATATTGACTGCATAGAACCAATCTGTAAGTGTAAAAAAACAAACTGTTGCAAATGTCTAAATGAGCTGTTGTGCATGTGGGGCAAAAATTTCCCGAAATAATCCGATATGTACAGCTCCGTCTTTCTTTTCTTTGCGCTTAAAATTTTGGCACGATTCTCTCACTAACTTAGATTTGCAAGCGTGAGGGGGAGGGCGGGGCCACCTTCCTCTTGTAGCCAATCAAATGAGCCTCTCGCTGACTCTTCATTTACTCTTATCTGATTGGTTCAATAAACACATCATACGCCTAGACCAAGACATTAACCAAGACATTCATCTTCATTTAGTTCAAAATAGTTCCTGCTGCAGGAATGGCACTTTTAACGTACACATACAGTAAAATAAATAAATAAAAATAACAACTTAATTAAAAACATGCTCCTTTCATAAGCTGTGTTCATACTTAATTGTGAGCTAGTTTTAACATTATTTGATTTGGCTTTACATTGAACTTTCATAATCTGCTTACACCGCTGAGCTGATGTTAAACTTTATAATCAAAATGATGTTATGTGACAATGCTCAACACTATGATATCAGAGTGCTATACTTTGTAAAACCTTTTTACCATGCCAATAAAGCTACTTGAATATGAATTTGTCAATTTTTCAGACCATGTTTCTGTTTATGGTATTTAACACTGATTACTTTCATGTGACTGATCAAGCTATATGAAGCAAAAATGAGTAACAAAATGCTTTGTGTCCAGATTTGACTAATGCAAAAACTTTGATAAATATGTCTTAAATAATGTCTAAATATATATCCAAATTCAAGTAACTAATTATGTGGGAATCCAAAGTTTCCAGCCATTATAGGGAACACACGGCCATATATTTATATATAGAGAGAGCTAAACCACGATAGTATTACACATGATAAATGGTGTACAAGTTAAAAAATAAATATTTAAATAAATATTTTAGTAATATTTTGTAAAATCCCCTTTTATTACAACATGTTAAATAAAACATTATTTCTGTTGGTACAATTATTATTGAACCAAATTTGTGTTAAAAAAATGGATCAGTAGATACGTACAATTATACATGTATTAGGCTAGTGCAGATACTAGACTTTCAAGTATAATCCATAACAATATAATATTACAATAAACTAATATTTCATATAGCCTGTTGAGGAAGAGAAGGAAACTACACAGCCTCAAATTCAGTATGAACACATAGCCTAATGGTACACAACTTATAAAATATCATGTTTTAATTAAGTTGTTATTTTTATTTATTTATTTTACTGTATGTGTACTTTAAAAGTGCCATTCCTGCAGCAAGAACTATTTTGAACTAAATGAAGATGAATGTCTTGGTTAATGTCTTGGTCTAGGCGTATGATGTGTTTATTGAACCAATCAGATAAGAGTAAATGAAGAGTCAGCGAGAGGCTCATTTGATTGGCTACAAGAGGAAGGTGGCCCCGCCCTCCCCCTCACGCTTGCAAATCTAAGTTAGTGAGAGAATCGTGCCAAAATTGTAAGCGCAAAGAAAAGAAAAACGGAGCTGTACATATCGGATTATTTCGGGAAATTTTTGCCCCACATGCACAACAGCTCATTTAGACATTTGCAACAGTTTGTTTTTTTACACTTACAGATTGGTTCTATGCAGTCAATCTGTTTTGCAGTTCTTTAAACTGTTGTTTTCGCTTGCAAATCACCGTTCACAGGCTTGCAGTGCTTTTGACTGTCTTTTGGCGAAAGAAACGTGCCAAAAGTGTAAGCGCGGAAAAATGGAAGTCAGAAGCATGCAGATCATATTTATTTTGCTTTAGCATGAAGCTGCAGTTTCAAAATACATGAGTTACACTTACAAGTAACAGTAAAATGCTGCAAATCATTTTTTCTTACGCTTGAAATGCGATTTACACCTTTACAAAGCTTCTCTTGTGCATGCAAATTTAATTTACGCTTACAGTCTTATGTACACTTCCGCAAATATTACCCTGAGTATGCAAATCTTTATGACGTCATTTTACCTTCATAGTGATGTTTCTAAGTCACAACAACTTGCTACTGGAGTTCCTCAAGGCTCAGTACTTAAATCACTTCTCTTCTCCATTTGTCATTCAGAAGCATGGCTTTGCCTATCACTGCTTCGCTGATGACATTCAACTCTACTTCTCATTCCAACCAGATGAACCAATGGTAGTTGCTCACATTTAAGCCTGTCTGAGTGACATTTCTAGCAGGATGAATGACCATCACCTTCAGCTCAACCTTACTAAGACAGAACTGCCGGTGGTGCAAGCTAACCCATCATTTCATCACAACTACTATATACAGATGGGTTCGTCAACCATAACTCCTTCCAGGGCAACCAGAAAGTGAGGATTTGTGATGGATCATCAGTTAAGCTTCACAGACCATATTGCTACTATGACCCGATCCTGCAGATTTGCCTTATACAACATTAGGAAGATTAGACCATCTTGTCAGAGAAAGCCCCCCAATTTCTTATCCAAGCTCTTGTTATCTCCAGACTAGACTATTGTAATGCTCTCCTGGTGGGACTTCCTTCATGTACTATCAAGCCTCTGCAACTGATCCAGAATGCAGCAGCGAGGGTTGTCTTCAATAAGCCAAAAAAAATCTCATGTTATCCCTCCCCTCATCAGGTTACACTGGCTAGCAGTAGATGCTTGCATCAGATTCAAGGTACTGATGCTTGCCTACAAGACAACCACTGGCACGGCACCAATATAGCTAAACTCACTAGTTAAAATTGATGCAAAGTTTGCGTTCTGCAAGTGAACAATGCCTTGTGGCACCTTCCCAAAGAGTTTCAAAAATCACTCTCACTGACCTTTTCGTGGACTGTGTCCAACTAGTGGAATGACCTCCCAATCTCAATTCTTAAGTCTTTACTCATTTAAAAAAAAAAAAAAAAAAAACATCTAAAGACTCATCTTTTTCGCCAGCACTTGCTAGAACCAACAAATGCTAGAACTTACCTTTTCTTTTCTTGTCTATCACATTCTTGGAAAGAAAAGTCAAGCCGCTGGCTAGGGAATAATTTAAGATGATTTTTTAGTGCATGAGCATATAAACATACACATATTAAATATTTTGTGGGATTATGTACACACAGCACTGTGTGTATATTTTAATTAAAGTGTATAATAACGTCACCAAGTTCACTACTCAGAAACAAATACCATAGTCCTATGATTGTCACTTTTTTGACTCCAAACCCCACACAAATGCAGCACAAGAACACAAACCATGTCAAAGCATGTAACACTCCTCCCCTCCCAAAAGATTATGCATTCTTCCTCATTTTCTTTCTCATTAAAAATGATTCTGCATTTTCAGAATTATGAGCCCTAGATAGTGCATCTGCAGTAAAATTTTTACTGCCTCATTAAAGGATAATTTCTAAATTAATCTCTTGAAGTGCATGAGACAAACGCATTAAATGCTGATTTGTATTGTACATAGGATTGAGAAAACGAATGGATTGTGGTCTTTGTAAATTTTAATTGCGAATTTCGAACCACCAAGGTAAACTTCAAATTGTTTCACTGCCAACAATAGGGCAAGCTCCACCTTTTCTATGGTGGTGTATTTACATTGGGTGTGACTGAACTTTTTTTAGAAGAAACAAACAGGTTTCTCAACACGTTCATTTCTGAGTTTTGTAAAAAGACAGCCCATGCACCCTCAGCACATGCATCATCTTCAAGCGAAAAGGGACAATTGAAATTCGGGGAGGCCAAAATCGGGGCATTATACAAGAGATGTTTTTCTTCGGTAAAAAGCACAATAACATGCAGTGGTCCAACTGAATGTCTGGGATGACCGGCAGAGGTTTGTTAGAGGTGCATTAATGACTAATCCCAAGGAAACTGCAAAATTCTTGTTTGTTATAAGGTCTAGGAAATCCACTTATACAGTAGCAGTCACTTTGGCATCGACTGGGCAAACTTGTGTGACATAGGTCTTAGTGAATTCGCATCTGGCCAGGTTCACAGTGGAAAAAAAAAAGATATGCTTTATAAACAGAAATGCTAGTATTGCACTACTCTACGATGCACATCCTCGACTTCATGTAAAATGTAATAGCATTTAAAAGGTCATGCTTGACGTAGGCAGAAAAACCGACTCAGCCAGTGTTTAAAAATGTGGAGAAGGAAGACTGAGTTGTTGTATGATCATGTTTTTTGTAAATTGGTATGTAAAATCATACCTTTGTAATACACTGATAACCACCAAATGCAGGTGGTGATGAGAAAGTCGCATGAGGAACCAAAGCCCATCACACCAGCTTTTAAATAATAACATATATAGAAGGTGCACCGTTTCATTCACGCAAGCACTAAACACCATCATGGTGAGACACATTAAACTGAAATATGCAATAAAAAATAATTGAATAACATTGTATGTAACATATAACCCTAATACACATAACAGATAAGAAAAAAATAAAAAAACGAAGAAAAAACATAGTTATGTCAAAGAAAGAAAAAACATCAAATTCCAACAAAGTTTGAAATGCAGAGGATAATTCTGCGAGAGAATTCTGAGAATTCTGGGAAAGTCATGTGTAAGTCATGAGGTTTTCCCATGTAAATTTTACAGGAACTAAGCATTAACAATTTAACAGCTTTTTCCCATTTTTATACCAATAAAATCAGTCATTTTTTTACAGAAAGTACTGGTAATATAAGATATGATTAGTTTCAGGATTAGTACTTAGTTATTACCTAGTAATTGTAGTTACTATAATAAATACATATGAACATGAGTAACAGGACTGTAAAATAAAGTGCTACAAACCAATTTATAGTTACATTTTTTTTTTTTTTTTTTTTTTTTACACTCAAAATTTTTGCTTAGACTGTCTTAGTTTTACCAGTTGGTTTAATATTTAACATGCTGAGGAATTTGTCTGAGACATAATGTCTACATAATTTTGAGGCCATTATACAAATAAAATCTCAGAAGATGATCTGAAACTGTGCAGAGATAGTCAGTAGAAAGTAATGGCATAGTAATATGATTAAATGAGCTGTTATCACGTTTATGTCTTTGATCATAATGGGCCAATGTAAACAAGAAACTGAAAAGCAGGAGACGATAAGTCAAAATGACCTTTAATTTGGAGCAGCATGGCTCTTGTGCCGTCTTTTTTTCCACACTCATGATGCCCTGGAAACAATATGAATGACAGATAACAGTGCAGAGCGTGTTTACTCCAGGATCATTATGTACAGAATTACATTATTGTTGTGCAAACAGCATTTTTTTCCCAGCGCCCATTAGGCCCATAAGAAAACATCATCTGAGGAGAAAGACCCCTGAGGGTGGAGCTGAGAGTGGATTCAGAAATTGCACCACATTTCCTGCAAGTTGGAAGGCTGTTTAAAAAAAGTTTTCAATAATGAATTAAGAGAAAAATAAAACTATATAATTGTATACTTTTATTTATACATTTTATGCTTTTTGACAAAATAATGGTTTGTCATTTTTTTATATGCTACCTTTTATATTTTTTATTAAAAATACAACACGTAAAATGAAAATCACATTTATTGGCAAACTGGCCATTGAATAGAATAATAAGCTTATAGTTATAATTAAAAAAAATAATTATTTAATTGTGAGTGCTACTCTACAATTTTCATAGTCATGAAAATAAAGAAAACTCTTTGAATGAGAAGGTGTGTCCAAACTTTTGGTCTATAAGTATATATATATACAGTATTGTTCAAAATAATAGCAGTACAATGTGACTAACCAGAATAATCAAGGTTTTTAGTATATTTTTTATTGCTACGTGGCAAACAAGTTACCAGTAGGTTCAGTAGATTGTCAGAAAACAAACAAGACCCAGCATTCATGATATGCACGCTCTTAAGGCTGTGCAATTGGGCAATTAGTTGAAAGGGGTGTGTTCAAAAAAATAGCAGTGTCTACCTTTGACTGTACAAACTCAAAACTATTTTGTACAAACATTTTTTTTTTTCTGGGATTTAGCAATCCTGTGAATCACTAAACTAATATTTAGTTGTATGACCACAGTTTTTTTAAAACTGCTTGACATCTGTGTGGCATGGAGTCAACCAACTTGTGGCACCTCTCAGCTGTTATTCCACTCCATGATTCTTTAACAACATTCCACAATTCATTCACATTTCTTGGTTTTGCTTCAGAAACAGCATTTTTGATATCACCCCACAAGTTCTCAATTGGATTAAGGTCTGGAGATTGGGCTGGCCACTCCATAACATTAATTTTGTTGGTTTGGAACCAAGACTTTGCCCGTTTACTAGTGTGTTTTGGGTCATTGTCTTGTTGAAACAACCATTTCAAGGGCATGTCCTCTTCAGCATAGGGCAACATGACCTCTTCAAGTATTTTAACATATGCAAACTGATCCATGATCCCTGGTATGCGATAAATAGGCCCAACACCATAGTAGGAGAAACATGCCCATATCATGATGCTTGCACCTCCATGCTTCACTGTCTTCACTGTGTACTGTGGCTTGAATTCAGAGTTTGGGGGTCGTCTCACAAACTGCCTGTGGCCCTTGGACCCAAAAAGAACAATTTTACTCTCATCAGTCCACAAAATGTTCCTCCATTTCTCTTTAGGCCAGTTGATGTGTTCTTTGGCAAATTGTAACCTCTTCTGCACATGCCTTTTTTTTAACAGAGGGACTTTGCGGGGGATTCTTGAAAATAGATTAGCTTCACACAGACGTCTTCTAACTGTCACAGTACTTACAGGTAACTCCAGACTGTCTTTGATCATCCTGGAGGTGATCATTGGCTGAGCCTTTGCCATTCTGGTTATTCTCCTATCCATTTTGATGGTTGTCTTCCGTTTTCTTCCACGTCTCTCTGGTTTTGCTCTCCATTTTAAGGCATTGGAGATCATTTTAGCTGAACAGCCTATCATTTTTTGCACCTCTTTATAGGTTTTCCCCTCTCTAATCAACTTTTTAATCAAAGTACGCTGTTCTTCTGAACAATGTCTTGAACGACCCATTTTCCTCAGCTTTCAAATGCATGTTCAACAAGTGTTGGCTTCATCCTTAAATAGGGGCCACCTGATTCACACCTGTTTCTTCACAAAATTGATGACCTCAGTGATTGAATGCCACACTGCTATTTTTTTGAACACACCCCTTTCAACTAATTCAACTAATTGCCCAATTGCACAGCCTTAAGAGCGTGCATATCATGAATGCTGGGTCTTGTTTGTTTTCTGACCATCTACTGAACCTACTGGTAACTTGTTTGCCACGTAGCAATAAAAAAATATACGAAAAACCTTGATTATTCTGGTTAGTCACATTGTACTGCTATTATTTTGAACAATACTGTATATATATATATATATATATATATATATATATATATATATATATTCCATTAAAAACCTTGTATTCCTGTATACATGTATAGCAGCCATTCCATTTCAGTGTCTGCTGAATTCTAAAACAGGTAACCTATAAAAACTACTGTTTTGGTCATAACTATCTTGTAGCAGGACCAGCTTGGATGACAAAAAAACAGTGCCTCAAATGTAATTGGAAGCAAATAATAGCTATTGACCATGCCAAAAGAGTTGAAAAGAAAAGTTTTCAGTCAGGAAAAGAAGGGCTAAATTCTGGCTTTTCTTCTGCAAATAAATGCTCTAAATGACAATGTTTATTTGGAATTTAGGGGAAAATGTTATCAGTAGTTTAAAAAGCTGAGAAACTGACAATTTTGTAGTGGTCTCTTAATTTTTTCTTTTTTTTTCAGAGCTATATATATTATCCTGGAAGAGGGGAAAAAAATAGATTCTGAATAAAATAAAAAAATACAAATACATAAAATGAAACAATGAGTGAATATTTATTTTTAAGGTTTATTATTATTATTATTATTATTATTATTATTATTATTATTATTATTATTATTATTATTATTATTATTATTTAAATATCATGGTTATGATAAAGCAAATACACATTCAAAGACCAAAAGTGTCATTTTTTTTATTAATGGTTATTATGAATTATGAATCCTTAAAGTGCATTACAAAAGCCTTTGAGGCTTTGACACCTGAAATCAGGTTACAATCACAAGTTTGATTTGTTTGTGAAATCATGTTAAAAATACAGACACACAAGCATGACATTATTCATATGTGACAAAGAAAACATAAAACTGATCAAATTAAAGTAATAACTGAAATATATTGGACATAATTGCAGTTAGTTTTTGACAAAACAAAATAAAATAGTGATTATTATTTAAACAGATAAACCAAAAGATAAAGCATTGATCTTGGCACAGACAACTTGATAGTTAATGAAGCTGATTCACTTTTAAACATGCTGAAAAGCACAATTGGCAGAAATGTGTCAGTTTGGCTTGAAACTTAATCATCACACATGTCAGCAGCTAATTATTAATTGTGCATATTTAACAAAACACACTGAAGGTAATCACATGTAACTAACATTTTCATACATTTGTATGTCAGGTAAACTTAACCTTCAACACTGCATTCACAGCCTGTGACATGTCTGTATGTGAAGTGGTTCAGAGAGTTTTCACTGCAAGTCAGCGTGATTTCTCTCATCTCATAATTTCTCTCCGTACAGCACTGGTGAGTCTGTTCAAGCTGAAGTGTGCCGTTAGTATGAACCCACCTGCAAGACAACAAAACAAATAAAAAATGTAGAACTCAGAACTTTTGAATAAATATGTACTGTATTTAAAAGCATGCATCACAAATATGTGCACTACTAAATGGGCCCAAAATTTTGGGGCTTTTATATAAGCTAATTACTTGAAGCTGAGCATAAATGCTTCCCCTAATAAATGTTTGTGTAAAAATTTAACTTATACATATTAGACCCCACTGGACCTTATCTTTATTAGAAGTAGACTAATATATATATATATATATATATATATATATATATATATATATATATATATATATATATATATATATATATATATATATATTTTTTTTTTTTTTTTTTTACTTTACCTAACTTGATTTGTTAATATTGTCTTTGTCAATAGCTCTCTATATTTTGTATTTTGTCATTATAATTGTCATTATTAATTTCCATAATTTAAGCACATTGTTTAGCTTTGTTTAACAAAGTGTCTCTAAAATAATAAAGACTGATGTAATAAATAAATAATAAAATTCTATCTTTTTTATAAACAGGCTGATGATGTTAGACTTGCCTGTTGTGTGTCTCACATTGGCCCTCACAAATGGGAAGCTCGACTTCCTGTGTGCAGTCAGCAAGGGTAAGGTTCATTCTCATCAGTCGGGCACTGCATGTAACATTGCCTATGATAAACAGAGCAAAATAAGCAACATACTTAAAAGTGTGTATAAAAAAAAAAAAAAACTGATTTTTTTATAACATTAGAAAGAAAAAAAATAATTGCCCTTAACTGCTATGTACTTACATAAAAAAATAAGTACAATGTACTTATTGTGTTCATATTGTATTTGCGAAACACATTTGCGGCTATTGAGGTGGGATATGGTTAAGATTAGGGACAGGTTTGATGGTATGGGTAGGTTTAAGTGTAATTATAAATGTAATTACAGAAATTGTTTACAGATGTAATTACATGGAGGTATTTGGAATATTAGTACAAACACAAGCATGTACACAATAAGTTAATTGTATCAATTTATGAATTTAAATGTAAATACATAATAGTAAAGGCCACCTAAAATAAAGTAGTGCAACTTGTGGTATACTAACACTTATTACACGGCTCTGCGGAATACTTGATTCTGATTGGTCAGTTGCGACATTCTAAGGTATGTTATCCCTCGATAACTTTCGGTAAAAGCTTATAACATCCAGGCTCATCCAGGTAACTGAAGTCGGCGCTGTAATCTTGCCTGGAACAGTGTTTCTTGGTGGAAGCTTTGCGTTTGTTTAGCTAATAAAATATTAAAACTTGATTTAAAATAGTGTACAATTGTTTAATCATGTCATCCTGATCTTGTTTCATACAAACGCAGCTGCTGCCATTTTGCTACGATTTTTTTTTTTTTGTATGCTGTAATGGATTATAAGAGAACTAACAATCATTTTTGTCTCAAATGTGGTGAAATGTTGTGTAACAAGTGGTTTGCCTAGACCGTTTCCCTTATATGTCCGTCTAGTTTGAACTTGCTGCTTGCTCGCAACTACTGTTCACAGAAACCTTGCGTTCAAATATTAAAAATTACATCAATATTTTGTGTCTAATTATTTACTTATGTGGCAAGTAGCCGTGTAATAAGCAGGATAATGTATCAATCGGCTGTATCAGTTTGCTTCGCATCGCATCATAACAACCAGCTGTATGTTCATTATCCCTGACTTGTTAGATATTCTCTGGTCAGAAAAAGAGCATTGAAACATATGCAACTATGCATACAAATCACTGGTTTTGGGTCACGGACAAGACATGCTGCTTACTGGATTTTGTATACTAGAAAAATAAACTGATATCTTCTGGCAGGATCTGACATCAGGGTCTGGATCTAAAATGTCTGATGTGGAGTCCTTATCTAACACCATAACTGATGACTATACACTAACATTTAAAAGTAGGTGGTCAGTAAGTTCAGTAACAGGAGATGGCACAAATGGTCTGTGTATCATTTCTCTTCTGAGTAGAGCACACTTGGACAGCTTTCAAAGGAGATGGCTGATCTTGCCCTCAAAGATGTGTCAAAATATTTTTTTGGCCGGTGGGCAATACATATCCAGCAATGGGCCAGGCTGGAGGGGTGTTGCACACCATAGCAGTGTTGCAGATTAATCTTCCGAAAGGACCTTGGCCAAGACAACTTGATACTAACATTGGTCTTGGAGTTAACATATTGAGGTCACATCAAGCAAGAACTAGACCCTGTGCTATGGTACAGTTCCATTACAAACCAACTAGAGTGAAACATTTGTGTAAACCTACATGAATAGCAGCAATGATGTTCATCCCACACTTGTGAATCCTGGATACACACAGAAACATAATACATTCACTTTATAGATAACAGAACCAGAAAAAAAAAGATTTATATGCGCAACAAACTTAATTTTGTTTGTAATATTGATGTGTTTTGGTCATTCCCACCTCAGCACATGTTTGCACCGGACACACGGTTTTCTCAACCTCAGTTCCTGTCTGACTACAGCTGAAAGACTCGCAAGGACGTGAAGGGTCTGTCCACCGATCACCCACCTGAATCCACCAGAGTGAGAATACATAGTGTATACATGCATTGTTCAATGTATTTTGTGCTAAATTTGTTCTCTTAAAGGGGCCTCTAAAACTATAGAAAACAAACTACTCCCATTGTGAGCAAATATGTGAACTATTTCCTTTACCTTGTAAGTCTTTCCATTGAACTCGCAACTCTTCTCAACTGTAAATAAGCAAAGAAACATACTCTAAATATATTTTTGCAACACTGGACCTAATGAAATAATAAAATAAAACAGAATATATATATATATTTATTCCAAACACCAGTGGCACTCTACACTGTGGAAAGATTGCAACATTACCGCAAATCTGATTGTCACAGCAGTCAGAGACCAGGATGGAGTAGGAGCTGCAGACTGGAGCGGTTTGTCGAGTTTTGGGTATGCATTCTTCTGTTCTAGTCTGGTTATTACATGTGCATATGTGACAGTTTGATTCCCATACTGCTCCCGCCTTATAGAAAGATGAAAGATTTCCGTTATGCAGTATTCCTAATAAACATCTATTTACGGATATTTTTTAACAGAAGTTTATGGTTTTACTGTTTAATGAACTCTTACCGGCATGGGCTCACCCAATGGCCCTTTGCATGCTGAAAAATAAATATGAAATTATTATGAATTTTGAATAAATATGAAATTGAAAGAAAACTAGGAAAGTATATTTGCAAAGTCAATTTTGCTAAAAAAAAAAAAAAAAAAAAAAAAAAAACTTTAAAATATTACTGTAACAAAAGTTTTATCACATTGCTCTCAGGATTGGCCTATAAATAAAAACAGTTGTTTTGTAATACTTGATTGAGTTCTTAACTCACTTGAGCATTCAGACACACAGATTTGCTTGTGTTCTCCAGCAAGCATCTTGTCATCTGGACAAAAGCAGCCGGATCTCAGACCAACCACAGAGGTCGCAGGCACGCGAACACTGAGGAGACAATAGAGTGATGGGCGTCAGGTCATACGTGGAACATCACGCCTACCAGCAAACATGCAATCCTAACCATAACCATTCTTCAAAATAAATCAATTCCCAGGTGAAATATGAAACAGGACTTGAACTCTAGAAAGGCTTGAATCATTTCAAGTAAAAAACCCTTCTCACCCGCCTCGACAGACATCATTTGGAGACTTTCGACACTCGTTGTAAATCATTCCTTCCGGACATGTGATCTCTAAAAAATGGATATTATTAGAAGACAGCAATGCTTGCATAGTCTACTACTAAAGCATTTTGTTATTGGAGATAACATAAAATCAAATGCACACGAAACCACAAAGTTTCACTACAACTTACACGACAAAACCAAGCTATGAATTCCACAAATTCACACTTTTGTGAACCACAAAGTATTCGTAAAGACTTGCAGGTCTTTGAAATTGTATATACGTAAATTAGTTAGGTTTTGAGATCTTGTTGATATGTTGTAGACATCAGTGTACAAATGTACAGAAATATAAGTGTGCTACTACTATTTTCTGAAACTGTGCTCTCATACTGTTTTCTTACCGCATGAGCCATTGGTAAGGTATCTCCAGTCCACGCAAATACCAATCCTTTTGCACTGTGAAGCTGCATACTCCAGAGAGGAACAGGCACCAACACTACTATTGTATGAACAGTAGTCAAACTGGCAATTCTTCTCTACCAACGTGAGATCGATCCTTTCACCACACTCTGCAAACACTCTGAGTAAAAGATGTTAATACTTTTTGTTATAGTTAGTTACAATGCAACAAGCCAAGCAAAACGATGAAGTTGCTTGTCATTTTATTTGAAAAAATAATGTTATGCTTATTGACATGAGTTGATTGTAAAAAACAACAACAGTGACTTACTCATGGTGAAGTATGTCACATATTGTAGGATCGCAGGGTGGCTTAGGTGTAGGTGTAAATGGCGGTGAAGTTGTAGAGCCACAAGGAACATTGGTGAGCACAGATTTGCAGTAGGGTTTCAGAGGGTCTTCTACAACCCAGTCATATGCAGTCTTATCACAGCAGTTGTCATCTTCAGTAACACCGTTTCTTCGTGTACACGACTGCCCACCACAGACACCTGCAAAATCAAGAGCGTTAGTTTATCGCAATCTATTTATGATCTGTGATATCATATGTACCACAAACACACATTGTTTAATGTGCCAGTGACTTTCCATCAGAAGTTAATTGAGTTTAATGACATACCACACTGTCCTTGGGTGTTGTTTTGGAAGTACTCCATTGCTAGGTTGATTAACAGAGTGTTGAAAGGTGAAAGGGAAACATAGGAACGGATAGGCTTGATGTAGATGTAGACCTGGCTATCACTGTTTTCAAACTTGAAGACCTGATCTTCATAAGGTGGTTTTATAATATTCTGGTTCAAAGTACACTGGAAAAAGAAAGAAACAATCTGCTTATCAAGGGAACTACTATCCCAGTGATTCATAGCAATAGACCAGAGTGTGGAGCAAGAAATCTGTTTTATTGTTAGATATTTGCATATTTGTGTTCCTTGAGTGAGCTCATTTTCTTTTATATTGATAAAAAAAGCTGACAGAAAAAGTCAAAAAGTCATAAGTTGCTTATATGTCTATCAGACTGGTCCTGTCTTTTGGCTATAATAAACATAAATATCTACCCACACTTTATTTCCATACAATTCTATGGTTCTAAGAGACTAAAAGATTTGTAAATTAGTAGAATAGCACATTTGAGATTTTATTATCATTATAAACATACCTTTACTGTAAACTCCTCTGTTACCATAAGTGTGGCAATATTATTCCTGTACTTTAATGTGATTCCCCTAGAACAGGAATTATCAATGTCCTCCACGCAGTAGTAGTTGTCTACAGTAATGCTTAAATTGTGGCGCAGTGCTCGCTCCTCCACTAGAGTGTAGGTGCAGTTATCCATGAAATCAAAAGCGATCCCCTGGAAGGAGATGTAGTGAGGGTCTCCATAAACCTGACACTGGCCTAAAACGAAACCAGGAAAAATAGACTGAAGTTGATGTTCAAGTAAAATGATACAAACTTTTGTAAAAGAGTTATCCCCATCACTTCTTATTTTCCATTGGCAGGACAAATAGCCACACTACTAACTAGTCCCACTGGTTTCGATGTGTATATTACAAGTCAGTTTACTTACAGTCACACTGCCAGCTCTCACAGCAAGTCTTTTCATCTCTGACCAAAGACTTCTTGTCTCTAGGGCAATCAGTCCTGATTGTGGATGTTGGACAGGTAATGGATTTTACCTCAATCACTCCAGCTTTACAGGTTTTATCAGCACAATCCTCTCTCCAAGTTTCTTCACATAACCAGCTTTGATTTCGCATCACGTCTTTGCACTCACACACTAGTTAAAAAAAAAAGACAAACATAGGATCCCAATCAATCAAAATATGTTTCACATATAGTTTAAGACAGAGTTTAAGACATTGAACGCATTGTAATGAACAATGAATTTAAAGCTTGGAATTTGTTTCATATGTCACTGGCCCTGGGGTTAGTTGAATGAGTAGTATCATTACCTGGAGTTGTGTGTTCAGTGGTAGGTATTGTAGTACTGAGTACAGATGTCAGAGAAGGGGTTGTAGTTGTAGAATTAGCTGTAGTGTGCACTTCTTGAGGTGAGGTTGGATTTAGTTTGGTGATAGGAGAGCCAGTGAATACTATAATATCTAGCGGGAATGAGACAGAAAAAAACAGTAAGTACAAAATACATTTGTGTGGCTTTTTTTTAGCACATTCAAAGTGTTTTGTCATTTTGTGTTTGTTATGACATTACTGGTGTTGCACAATTTAATATTTGAAGTGGCTTCCACACCTGTTGTAGACACTGTTGACACTGAAGTGCTATATTTGACTGAAGTAGTAGCATTAATAGTTGGCTGAGTTGCAGTTGTGTATTGTTTTGTTGGTATGGATGGTTGAGTTGAGCTCTCACTTGTTGGTGGATGTGCTGTGTATTGTGTTGTACTTTCTGAGGTGGGTGATTGTGCTGCTGTGGTTGTTGCTTCCACTCGAGTTGTATATGTTTCTGTTGTACTTTCAGTTGTTGATGGAAGTGTTGTGGTTTTGTGTTCTGTTGTGCTCTCAGTTGTTGGTGGTTGTGTTGTACTTGTTTCTTCCTCTGGAGTTGTGTATGTTTCTGTTGTACTTTCAGTTGTTGATGTAAGTGTTGTGGTTTTATGTTCTGTTGTGCTCTCAGTTGGTGGTTGTGTTGTACTTGTTTCTTCCATCGGAGTTGTGTATGTTTCTGATGTACTTTCAGTTGTTGATGGACCTGTTGTTGGTTTGTGTTCTGTTGTGCTCTCAGTTGTTGGTGGTTGTGTTGTGGTTGTTTCTTCCTCCGGAGTTGTGTATGTTTCTGTTGTACTTTCAGTTGTTGATGGAAGTGTTGTGGTTTTGTGTTCTGTTGTGCTCTCAGTTGTTGGTGGTTGTGTTGTACTTGTTTCTTCCTCTGGAGTTGTGTATGTTTCTGTTGTACTTTCAGTTGTTGATGGACCTGTTGTTGGTTTGTGTTCTGTTGTGCTCTCAGTTGTTGGTGGTTGTGTTGTGGTTGTTTCTTCCTCCGGAGTTGTGTATGTTTCTGTTGTACTTTCAGTTGTTGATGGACCTGTTGTTGGTTTGTGTTCTGTTGTGCTCTCAGTTGTTGGTGGTTGTGTTGTGGTTGTTTCTTCCTCCGGAGTTGTATATGTTTCTGTTGTACTTTCAGTTGTTGATGGAAGTGTTGTGGTTTTGTGTTCTGTTGTGCTCTCAGTTGGTGGTTGTGTTGTACTTGTTTCTTCCATCGGAGTTGTGTATGTTTCTGTTGTACTTTCAGTTGTTGATGGACGTGTTGTTGTTTTGTGTTCTGTTGTGCTCTCAGTTGGTGGTTGTGTTGTACTTGTTTCTTCCTCTGGAGTTGTGTATGTTTCTGTTGTACTTTCAGTTGTTGATGGACGTGTTGTTATTTTGTGTTCTGTTGTGCTCTCAGTTGGTGGTGGTTGTGTTGTACTTGTTTCTTCCATCGGAGTTGTGTATGTTTCTGTTGTACTTTCAGTTGTTGATGGACGTGTTGTTGTTTTGTGTTCTGTTGTGCTCTCAGTTGGTGGTTGTGTTGTACTTGTTTCTTCCTCTGGAGTTGTGTATGTTTCTGATGTACTTTCAGTTGTTGATGGACCTGTTGTTGGTTTGTGTTCTGTTGTGCTCTCAGTTGTTGGTGGTTGTGTTGTGGTTGTTTCTTCCTCCGGAGTTGTATATGTTTCTGTTGTACTTTCAGTTGTCGATGGACCTGTTGTTGTTTTGTGTTCTGTTGTGCTCTCAGTTGGTGGTTGTGTTGTACTTGTTTCTTCCTCTGGAGTTGTGTATGTTTCTGTTGTACTTTCAGTTGTTGAAGGACGTGTTGTTGTTTTGTGTTCTGTTGTGCTCTCAGTTGGTGGTTGTGTTGTACTTGTTTCTTCCTCTGGAGTTGTGTATGTTTCTGTTGTACTTTCAGTTGTTGATGGACGTGTTGTGGTTTTGTGTTCTGTTGTGCTCTCAGTTGGTGGTTGTGTTGTACTTGTTTCTTCCTCTGGAGTTGTGTATGTTTCTGTTGTACTTTCAGTTGTTGATGGACCTGTTGTTGGTTTGTGTTCTGTTGTGCTCTCAGTTGTTGGTGGTTGTGTTGTGGTTGTTTCTTCCTCCGGAGTTGTGTATGTTTCTGTTGTACTTTCAGTTGTTGATGGACCTGTTGTTGTTTTGTGTTCTGTTGTGCTCTCAGTTGTTGGTGGTTGTGTTGTGGTTGTTTCTTCCTCCGGAGTTGTGTATGTTTCTGTTGTACTTTCAGTTGTTGATGTAAGTGTTGTGGTTTTGTGTTCTGTTGTGCTCTCAGTTGGTGGTTGTGTTGTACTTGTTTCTTCCTCTGGAGTTGTGTATGTTTCTGATGTACTTTCAGTTGTTGATGGACCTGTTGTTGGTTTGTGTTCTGTTGTGCTCTCAGTTGTTGGTGGTTGTGTTGTGGTTGTTTCTTCCTCCGGAGTTGTGTATGTTTCTGTTGTACTTTCAGTTGTTGATGTAAGTGTTGTGGTTTTGTGTACTGTTGTGCTCTCAGTTGGTGGTGGTTGTGTTGTGGTTGTTTCTTCTATCGTAGTTGTGTATGTTTTTGTTGTACTTTCAGTTGTTGATGGACGTGTTGTGGTTTTGTGTTCTGTTGTGCTCTCAGTTGGTGGTGGCTGTGTTGTAGTTGTGTCTTTAATTGGAATTGTTGAAGATTCTGTTGTCTTCTCAGTTCTTGTTTTCGTTGTGTATTGTGTTGTTGGTTTTATGTATTGTGTTGTGCTTCGAGTTGTTGGTGGTTGTGTTGTGGCTGTGTGGGTTATTATTGTTGTAGATGGCTGAGCTGTTGATGTGTAATTAACTGCAGTCATAGTTGAAGATGTAGTTGTAGTTGTAGAACTGCAGACTAATTGTCCATCAAGGCATTTACTAAGCAAAATGAATAAAATGTCAATTAATGGTTAGTATATAGTTAACAAATATTTTATATTAAATATCCTTCCAGCACTGAAACAAGAGTTTACAAAATGTCTTACCAGCATTTATAAGAAGTACACATTTCATGAGGAGGTGACAACACTCTATTCATGAAGGTACAAGTGCAATTGTCCAAAGCGGTGCATTTTCCTAGGTTTTTGTCATAATATGGGGTCTCCTCAGGGCATCTTGGGTAACAACCTGAAATGTCATGCATTGCTTGATGAATGTTTAAATAGTTTCCATGTTTCCAAATTCTAGCAGTACAGATTACCGCAGTACAGCAGCGAGATCAAGAAACAGGAACAGAAAGAGTAAAAAAAATACCTTCAAGTTTTCCTGTAAAGTGGTTATCAGTGCCACAGGTCTTAACCTGGCCACAAGGATTGTAATGCCAGGTGCACTGGCCCACTTCATTGTAATAGTCACAATACACCGCTGTGGAGATGAACAAACACTGTAATCACTTGACTAAATAATTAATAACTCAGGTATGCCTTTACCAGGAAATTCTCATGCTGGGAAAATTCTTATATGTTTTCAAAGTTTAATCCAAAAAAAACAATAGAATACAATACGTACGACACAAATCTGGGGTTCTCCAGTTAATGCAGACGTCCTTTGCACTGCATGCCTCTGCGTAAGCTGAGACAGCTGTACAAAAGCCAAGAAACTTTCCCTCAAACTCACAAGAACAGGACTCCAAAACACAGGCTTGGTAATAAGGCTCTGGATCTACCTAGTAGTCAAAAGAATGCAACATTTACTACCTGGTTCGATAAAGGTTCCACCTTTCCTCATGACAAAAAATTAATTGTGATTACACTGTGTACCTGAGCCAACTTTCAAACTCAGAAACAGTTTGATGAACTTGAACAAAGTTCAGAAATGTCTAATGTATAAACAGTGCTTTGTTTAGTTAAAGTCAATTAACCAAGATTAAACATCAGAAACAACATTATTTTATAACTTTTGGCACTGTAAAGTACCTTCAAATGGCAATCAATAAAGGTGTCCGATCTCAGGATCATACATCGCCGCTGGGCCCAGGCTGCACAGTAGGAGTGTCGTTCACAAGGAAATGTTTCATGGGTTACATCTGAGCATGGCGGAGTTGCTGTCTTCCAACTATTCCCAAAGTCCAGAACACTGAAAACTTCTGAGGAGCTGCTTGTCAGAAGGTCGTTTGTCACCTTTCCATCAAAGTTCCCACAAAGCCCCAACACTCTGCCCTGATGTTCCACAGTTGAAAGAGAATATTTCATGTCTTCACCATTCAGTAGCAAATGTTTCAAGATCTATATTCCTTGTGGTTCCTAAACTATCATTCCTATCAACCTATCATAGTCCTGACATTACAAATCCACTCCTTGCCTAACCTCGCCCCCAAAGAGGTCAGATAGTGACCGTTCTTAAGAATGTTGTTCAAGTCCAAACCTTGGGGCTAAGTTAAATTTAAAGATTGTTGAAAACAAGTTTGGTCCAAGGCCAACAAGGATGTTAATTTCACAACTTTTACTAATGATTTAACCATTGTTGGCCATTTTTATAACATCTGACATTCATAGTGACCTCTCTCCAAAATGTCATCTTTGTATTTAAGAGAAAAAGTTTAATTTCAATACTTTGTACTAGGTCTATCACAACAATAGTCCTAACCAGGCAGTTTAAAAACAAAATGTTTGCTCCCACTTCAAGCATTTTGCTGAAGCAAAGCAATCCGCCATCATTAAGCAAGAGACTGTACAGGAAATCATCTTTACAGCTTGCAACTTTTTGCATGACATCTGATTAGTTCACAGTGTAAATACTGAATATCAATCTTAGACAATAAAATCAATTAAATGTGACTTCTTACTCTCCACCGAGGCTCTAGTTGGATGGTGACCCTAGTATGTTTGTCCCAGATTACAGTGATCCCCAGGCTGGGAACTGAGATAATGATGTAGAGGCCCACAGTTTGGATGGAGTACAGGGGATCTGCCAGCAATGCAACCCCTGTCTGATGAGTCTCATATACCTTCATGTCACTCAACATCAGAGTCACTGCACCCTGTCAAACATTAAGCAAATATTTACAATTTCATAACTGAGTGCATTACATTTTTTACTTAATAGAAAGTAAAAATATCGAAAACATCCAACAACAATTAATATATACACAGATGGTAATTTACCAATAGCTCCACTGAGATGGCACGGGAACATGTCAAAGACTCGTCACAACAAGGAACACTCTCAGTTTTGACTGCAAACTTCCCTGTTGAACCAGCGTCCTTATACAAGAAGTATTAGAAGTTAAATATGTTTGCCAATTGTTGAGTACATAAACTAAGTCAGAATCTTTTGGAAAAGATCATTTGTCGCATTGCAACCACTCACCTTCACTAGGGTGTACTGACAGTGGCCATCGAATCTGTACCATTTGGAGTCAAAGGTGTGATACTGCCCATTTCCGAACACCTCACATACTCCTGAACATGCCTCATCTATACAAGACCATTCACCACCTCTACATGTGCTGCGAAACACAAACTTATGTAATTCAAAAGGTGATTTTTTTTTACTTTTTTGTAATTTTGCAGGGCAGGATAACTCAAATTCAATCTTACAATCTTAAAGTTTTCTCAAATGCCATGCACACTTGTGATCGCTTAGAATCTTCAGGTGCCAAGTTTGAAAATATATAGGAACATGTAAGATTTGAGCACTTCAGTGGATGGGAAGATTTTTTTGTAAATATCAACTCAAATTTAGTAGACCTGAATATCCACTTACTTCCACAGTCAGGAATAAAGCATATTGAGTATTCTACAAAGTATCTTCTTTATTATTCCACAAAAGGAAAACCCTATGGCTTTGGAATGACATGAAGGTGGGTAAAATATTCTGTTTTAAATATGTGAACCCAGTTCAAGGCAAGAAGACAGGGTTTTTTTACCATATTTTACAGTTGGTCTCCACGCTCTGGCCAGTTTCAAACACCTTCCCGCTGAATTCACAGGTGCAGTTTTCATGGGCCACACAACCACCATTATGATCCTCGAAAAGGCCATTTGGACAATAACAGCCACTGATACAGCTGTTATCATCACTCTGTGAATATAGATCAGGAGTTTCACTTAGACTCTTGCAGAAAAGTTAACACTATAACACTTGTCAAATTTTAGACAAATACTTACTACAGGTTTGGTCAAGCTTTCACATGTCCTATGGGCAGTGTCCACTGCTATTTGTGCGCAATCCACACAAATCTTTCCCACTGTGCAATCTAGAAAATGGGAATAGAATATTCGGCAATGAATCATGAAAATTCCAAATTTAAATGGTTCACAAGATTAGTAGATATTACATTACTTGAAAATTCAATGGTGGACTACATTAAGCTCAACTACACAATGCTTAGATTTTTAAACCTAGTTTGATGAATTACACATACAACAATATCACATCAATAACTGCAGGCAAGAAGCATAGATTTTTGTGGATAAGGTGCATTCTGAAACTATTCAAGTCCAGAGGATTTCTTGTCTAATTTTGTGTTAGAAATAAATAATCTATGTTTAGAACTGTCATAGAATTCCACAGAGGCTATTCAGTTTAAATGCATGTATTAAAAGTTGCTGTTTGCACCTTTTCAGTATTCTGTTGTTTAATGTGTTTTTGTTGTTGTTTTTTTCTAAAATGTAAGAAGATGATTTCACTTACTGCAAACTTTAGGACAATGAAGTTGTCCATTTTCACACAAGCTGTAATACAAAATGTAAATTTTATACACAGCAAAAGCAAAAAAATAAAAAATAACGTAATCAACATAACGTAAACATTTCTTCAAACGGAGTTGTTTTCATCCTTACCATTGGCGTCCACCGATAACCACAGGACCTGGAGGTGTGTCGCCCCCTGGGTGGTGGCAGCTGCACAGCATGCGAGGGCTGCAGGTCACTTGGTTGCTAAGGTGAGAATCTGATGTGCATCCACACCCCTCCACTGGGTCATCCACCACCTCACAGGTCGGATCAGGGCCCGAGAGAGAACGGCAGGTATGGTTACATGCCAATGTGGCATAAGCAAACCTCAGATTGCCCATGCACGAAGGAACTGAAAGCCAGAATGATCATTTGTGGAATGAGTCATACACAGATGTACAAAAATAATGTTGTTACAGTGCAATTACACAAATAATGACGAATAAAATGCAAATATATCATTCAAAAAAACAAAGTTTAATTTGGTTAATTGTGCTAAGGTTGCAATTTCAACAACTTTGGGGAGAAAAATTAAGTTGCTATTGTAATGAAAGCTTTTTGTTGTTGATTGTAATAGTCATCTGAGACTGCAGCATGGACACCTCCAGAGATACAATTTAACATCCCTGAAATCCATTGCATAATTTTCACATTGAATGAAAGCTTGTCACTCACTGCAGTTTGTTTCTGATCTCCAGTCCCCAACAATGATTCCCTTTGTTGCACAGGCTTTTGCGTAGTTGCCGAAGGAGACACATAAACAGTCCTGTAATGCAGCAGAGCACTGACAGGTTCTTTTTATACAAGCCTAAAAAGAATCAGAAACAGATTAATCCCAAGAAAATAATAAAGAATTACAAAATGATCAACTGTGTTAATAGACAAGAATATATCCTTGCCTCGACAAAGGGTGAAACGGGTACGTAATCATGACACACAGCAAACACCCCTTCTGGATCTTTCAGTTGGTCACAGTTCTCCTCAGCAAATATCTCTACAAATGGAATGAATTTAAGTGGTTGTCTTGGGAAATAATTTCAGTTTTCCATTTTGAAATTCTAGATGGTGCAGTCCAATAAGTTCTAACTCAATATTATATAATGACAGTCACATGGCACAGCCGATTGGTTATTTTTGCATCAGCAGCCAATGAGCTTGTTGCTCAACTTTCAAATATCTGGTAGTGTTTGCTATAGCAGTTGCAGCATGCTTCATAAATCCTTCTCCTTCCCCAGCTCCACCTGCTATATATTATGTTTAAGGGTTATTTAATCTCAAAGCAGCATGTCTGTGGATGTACTGGTAGTAACATGTATCAATACTTGCTCTGCTGCGGTGGAAGAAGTGTAGAAGATCTATTCAAGACCAAATACATTTACACTGTCTCGTACATTTCCATGCTAGACTCTACAAGAGCTGTCATGACAGAACTTTAACATGGTTAAGCAGTTGGACTTAATGACACTTACCATTGTCAGTGTTGATGCATCCAGTAATTGGGGTACAAGTGCCCATTGACCAGGACTGGGTAAAAAGCTGAACTGAACTTTCTATGATGCCACTAAAAGTAGTGAAGTCATCGCCTGAGTCATTATTAAAAGTTCCACAAAGACCTATAATAAAAACACTTGCTTTAATAAAAATTTTCAAATTTGATTGAATTCTATGTATAATTTCATTTTGTTAAAATGTTGTATATGAAGGTTGGCTTGTATGAATATAGATTACTCAAACCTTTAGTGTTTACAGTTGGTGGTAAATTCAAATATATTTGAATTTCTGGAGAGACTTGAACTTGCATTTTCAGGCCAAATGAAGTTTGAACTTGAACGAACATTGAAGATTGCCAAAAGACTGTGGTAGACTCTGAAAAAAAGGCCAAAAAACAAAGCAGTTCTGTAAAGCTACTGTGAATGTTTCCAATTTTGTCAAGCTAATATAAATATTTCAAACATATTCATCTTAATGCGACAAATTCCAAAAGAGCTTACCAGTCTGTGATAAGTCACTGATTTCTATGTTGTTCAATTGTATGCTGTTTGCAGAGAAGGTATATCTTTCCTGAAATTAAATTTACTCACAGTCAGTTTATAGGGGAAGTCACGTCCGAATGTGGTATTAAAATTGTATCATCAAATGTTTGAAATCATACTGTGTATGTGCAGTTAAATGCAAGTTACATAGAGTCAGCAAAAATGCATACAAAGGAAGGAAAATAGACAAACCTGGTTGATATTAAGATATGCCTTTTCTATGACAACACCACGTCCGGAATATTGAATGTTCAATGTCCAGTTAAGCCCCTGGGTGACATACCAAATATTTCAATGTCAGAAAATCATCAAACATCAATTTGCAAGAAAAAAAGAAATAAAACTGCTATATCCCATTTCAGTTACCATTGCAGCCACAAAGGTGCATTTGTCTAGCACAGAATACTGTTTGCCATCAAATGTAGTGATGAACTGGCCCTCAATAATACACTTAGCTGGACATGTGTTTGCAGAACATGCCCAGTTTCCTCTGATGCAGGTACTGTGGGGATAAAAACAACCAAAATATTGAAAGCGGGTTTCAAAAATTCCTCTTTTTTTCAGCTTATTTTCAAATCTCACAATATTTACTTACAAGCTTGTATGATTAATATATGTTCTTGTAACCAAAACAGTAACACTTTAATAAAAATAATTGGTCACACTTCATCTTAATATCTAATTATTGCCATTATCCAACGATTAATTGTGGCTTTTGCCTTAATAAACTCTAATTTGCTGACTTTATTAATAGTTTTCCAAACATATCCTGTCCAGTCATCCTACTACTTGTACACTTGATCCGATCCCAACTCACCTCCTTCAATCGATCTCTTCTTCAGTCATACCTTCACTTACTCACATTATCAACTCTTCTCTTCACTCTGGAACATTTCCCTCAGCATTTAAGGAGGCTTGGGTAAGCCCACTGCGTAAGAAACCAACTCTAAATCGAGCACTTCTAGAAAACTACAGACCGGTATCCCTTCTTCCATTCATTGTAAAGACACTTGAGTGAGCTGTGTTCAACCAGATCTCTATGTTCCTTGTACAGAACAACCTCCTGGACAGCAACCAATCTGGCTTCAAAAGTGGCCACTCAACTGAGACTGCCCTGCGACTTGCAAGAGCAGCTTCCAGATCCTCAGTACTCATCTTGCTGTACCTGTTTGCTGCTTTTGACACCGTGAATCACCAGATTGTCCTGTCCACCCTCAGAAAGATGGGCATCTCTGGAACCACACTCCTGGTTTAAGTCCTATCCTTCCGATAGATCCTTCAGGGTGTCTTGGAGGGGTGATGTTTCTAAGTCACAACAACTTGCTACTGGGGTTCCTCAGGGCTCAGTACTTGGACCACTTTTCTTCTTCATATACATGACTTCATTGGTATCTGTCATTCAGAAGCATGGTTTTTCTTATGAGACTCAACTCTGCTTATCATTCCAACCAGATGACACGACTGTAGTTGCTCGCATTTCAGCCTGTCTGAGTGACATTTCGAGCTAGATCAATGACCATCACCTTCAGCTCAACCTTACAAAAACAGAACTGCTGGTGGTTCCAGCTAACCCATCGTTTCATCACAACTTCTCTATACAGCTAGGTTCGTCAACCAAAAATCCTTCCAGGACAGCCAGAAACCTAGGAGCTGTGATGGATAATCAGTTAAGCTTCACAGACCATATTGCTACAATGACCCGGTGCTGAAGATTTGCCTTATACAACATTAGGAAGATTAGTCCCTTCCTGTCAGAGCAAGCCACCCAACTTCTTGTCTAAGCTCTTGTTCTCTCCAGACTGGACTATTGTAATGCTCTCCTGGCAAGCCTTCCTGCATATACTATCAAGCCTCTGCAACTGATACAGAATGCAGCAGCGAGGGTTGTCTTCAATGAGCCAAAAAAAGCTCACGTTACTCCTGTCCTCATCAGGTTCAAGGTACTGATGCTTGCCTACAAGACGTCCACTGGCACAGCATCAACATGCCTAAACTCACTAGTTAAATCCTATGTGGCTGGGCAAAGTCCAGGAAAAGGTCAGTGAGAGTGATTTTGAACTTCTTTGGGATGGCACCACAAGTCGTCATTCACTTGCAGAGCACATACTTCTGGGGAATGACCTCCCAATCTCAATTCGAACAGCTGAGTCTTCTCATTTTCAAAAAGCATCTAAAGACTCCAGCACTTAACCAACTAATACTAGCACTTTTACCTTTTCTTTTCTTGTCTTTAATATTCTTTATAAAAAAAATAAAAAAAATAAATAAATAAAAAGTAAATAAAAAAAAGCTATGCGTTCAGTACTAGACTAACTGAGACTTGTCATGGCACTTGTATACTGTTGTTGTTCTCTTGTTGATCTGATTGCTTCTATTGTTCTCATTTGTAAGTGGATTTGGATAAAAGTGTCTGCTAAATTATTAAATTTAAATGTAAATGTAGTTAGTAAGGTAGTTTTTAAGTTTAGGTATTGGGTAAGATATGAAATGTAGAACATGGTCATGCAACTTTGTCAATAGTGAGAATTGGGTCCATATACTAAAGTGTTACCAAAATGTCTTACCAGGTCTGGCACTTTGTTTTGCGTTCCTGCCTTGGTGCATACATTATCTTTGCATGCACACATGAACATTCCTCCACATAGATGGAATGGTAACCATCAATGCGATCATTCAAGACCTTTCCTAAGATTATGAGACAAAGAAAATGTTATAAATAGTATAGATATTAATTAAATAAAACAATATTTTCTTATTTGACGTATCATTGATGGAGTTAAATATTTAAGATGAGAGGTTATTCAGTAAAATAGAATAAAATTTCCCTTTTTACTGCTAATCATGGACCAACCTTCAGCAGGCAGGCAGGTGCTGGTAAGTTCCGTGGTGTGATTCTGTGGGTTGCTGCAGGTTGGCGGGAAAGCAGGACCCATCTCTACATAATGCAGGTCTCCAGGACATTGAGGTTGGGCTGCAAACAAGATTAATTATTAGTATTACTAGTAAAACTGTAATGTGTACATGTGTAAAAATTAATAAGATAAATTTTCTAAATGACTTGTTATAAACTATGGCTCTTACAGCAGCTGCTTTTTGATCTCCACACTGACCACACTGGACTGGAGCTCCCGCAAATAAGTGAGAGCTCTTTAAAAAAGGAGCAGTTTGATTCCTTATGCCATAATCCATTCATATTTTTGTAGCACAGCTTCATGTAGGTTTGATATTTAGCACCCAGACATTCGGTAGCATGGGAAAAAACACTTTGACACACCTAAAGAAACAGATATGCTTATTAGGCATTCAACGGATATGAAAACATTTTATTTGAGCCTGGTATAGATTTATTACTTAAAGTATTTTTATATCGTGTAATCCATTGCATACATCACAAACATAACAAAAGTAAATTATTTTAGAAATATCTTGATAATGCATTATATATGCTATACTGTATATATATATATATTTATATATATATTAATTAAAAGCCCATGCTACGTGTACTGTATTAACCTAACTGAGACTTGTTATAGCACTTATATATCATTGCTCTTTTTGTTGTTTTTGATTGCTTCCTCTGTCCTTATTTGTAAGTCGCTTTGGATAAAAGCATCTGCTAAATGAATAAATGTAAATGTAATGTAATGTAATATATTTATATATATATATATATATATATATATATATATATATATATATATATATATATATGTACATATTGTGCAGAAACTCACTGTGTTTGCCTGCGCAACAGAATCTTGTGTCAGGCATTGGCCATCAGAGAAGACATTGGTGGATATCAGCTGCTGCATAGTTTCTATGAACAAAATATTGATGTTAAAACACCACCAGAAAGTATTAAAATATTATATCATAAAACTTATTGTTTAATCACACTAACCTGAGCTGTTCTTGTAACCACAAAGTCCACTCATACCCTCCACTAAATCCTGGTTTAGCTGAATCTGTAAGAGATGTGCTTAAAGATTACATAAAGTTCGGTCGGTGTTGCTATAGTATAGTAATCACATATTTTTATTCAGTTGGTCAAATCAACAATGGTACATTAAAATTGTATAATCTTGCGGACCATTGTCTTTAATGGTAACTCACCCAAAGTGAACTGGCACCATTATCTACACTGTACCATGTGACAGACAATGGCAAAACTTTGCTTTGGAGCCTGGTATAGATTCCATACTGAAACACGTGCTGATATGTGTGGTCGTACGGAAGGGAAATTCTGTGAAAACGGTAACAAATATTCTGAGTGGATATATTAACAAGGAACTTTTTTCTATCAATAAATACTAATCAGTAAATCTATGTACATGCTACAACATGGTATATTGAATGAAGTGGTATAAATATAAAATAAACAAAATGTATTTGCTATATTAACAGCATGTTTATCCTAACAAAATCCCCATTCAGTAAATCTGTGATTTTAATTCTAAGCAAAATAATTGATTTGATCAATTAAACATATTATGTAAAGAAGGAAATATAACGGAGTGCTGGTTTTTAATAGCACACAAAGCTGCTGTTATAATGAAATGTTATTACACTGCTATAAAATAATAATTACAACTTTATAAGCTCTTTTGAGAACATGAACAACCCTTTTCAGAACTTTTATACAACAAAAATCGAAATATTGGTCACAAATTTGTGATTTATAAATCCCATACCTGCTGCCTTCCACTGACACGGTGTTATTGTGAACGAGAGTCGTGACTTTATTCACAATGATCTCCACTCTGTCCATCAGGCCATTCGGTCCACGCTGGACGATGATATGACAGTCCACTCCAGCATGACTGAAGCGTGTAAGCGTTACAGGACATGTGGTCTTCAGATGAAATGCAGTTTGGTTGAATGTATAAAAGATGCCGCTGCCATATGTCTTACACACATCTGAAATAAGACCCAAATAAATAAGATCAAAGTGGATAACAGCTTTCATTATTTCTTGCTTGCTTGTTTTCTTTCTTTAACAAGCATGTCTCAAAATGAAAAAAAAAATAATAATATTCTAATTTCCCAGTCATATTGGACATTGGACATGCTATTTATATAACTGGACTTGATCAATTATGTATTCAAGGAGATAAAATGCAATACTTTCTTACTTTGAGCAGTAAACGCAGAATGAATGTGGCCTGCAGATAAAAAGCCGAAAAAGTTAAACAAGATCCAATTACATTTCTTCACTTAAAAAAAAAAAGGAAAAAGAAAAGAATTATTGTAATATTTAAATCTTGCCATAAACACAACATAACAGTTAGAATTAAAACGATTAAAAAAATAAATAAAATATGGATGATGAATAATATTAAATAAATAATAGTCAATGTAATAAATGGTTTACATTCAAGGTTAAAATTAATTATACATCATTAAATTCAATAATATAAATAATTAATTCAAAATCAGCTAACCTGAGAATACAATAATTATTCCTAAAAGTGTTGCCTCTCGTAGAGCCATTCTGTCCAATGAATCATCTGCTCACAGCTTCAGAACTGCATCAGGACTACAAAACTTCTTCTCGCAGCCCTTTTATCATGAGATCTACTTCACTAATTTGAATAACATGAGGAAACAGCCACTATTAAACATTGACTAAATTCTATAACTAATAAGGGGGTTATGGAACACAAAAGCTAACAAAGGTTTTTTTTAATGTGCTCACTTTAGACAACTGTGAAGAATATCCAAAGATTAATGTTGGTAATCCCTTAATTAGGCAATGCTTTGTTGTTTACCTGTAATGGTGTTTAGGTCGTATTCTGTTAGACATTGTTCATTGTTCTGTTCTGTGAACAGGTGGATTTGATTTCAGGAACAGGAATACTGTTAGCTCCCTGATGAGAATACGATCTCAACACTCAAGTCATGGAAAAAGCGAATCGCCTTTCAAAAGGACATATGTAACTCTAATCTCAAAACTGTATATTCATTGATGTATATTTCCATACTAACATCATCAAAACTGCTTTAAGAAAATATTTTTAGAGAAAGAAAAAAAGAAAGAGAGAAGAAAACACAGGTTGCATTGTAGTCTTGCGCAATAACAAATAGAATATACACATAATGTACAACCTTTTAGCTGGAAGGTCTTCTATATACTTTACTCTTTTATAAAAAAAAGAAAAAAAAAAAGAAAAAAGTCTTTCCCCAAATAGGTGAATGATTACATCCTTCTGCTCCAGGATAAAAAACAATTATGCATGTACATGCCAAGAACCAGAAGAAAAAAAATCATTATAGCAACATGACTATTAAATTGTGTTAGAGGGTTAATATTAGATAAATATTACCTAAACAGATAAAGCTGGTTAAGAACATCCTTCAGAAGTGCTCAGGACAGCGTTCAATTGTATTATTATGTATGTAAAATGAAAATAAGAAAAGAAGTTAAATAATAATTATAATAATAATACAATATCAAAAGCTAGACATATTTTTTATGGAGGTATTTAATTGTTATGTTATTTAATCATGTTGTAAATAAAGCAAAAGAGAATATATTTTTTCAAAGTTTTTTAAAGGCTTTTTCAGTCTTTTACTTTATAAATTCATATTCAATTCATTGTGTTATTTGTGTTAATTTGCAATTAATTGAGAAACCAAATAGCAATTTCTAGATTGAAACAGTTCCAAAATAAATACATACATAAAAATACAAAAAAATCAGTGTACTTTTTTAATTTTTAAGTTGTGAAATTATACAAAACGTCTGTGTGCTTGTTTATGCTAAATCATGGCGACCAAATATCCCCACAAGGATAGTAAAACTTTTTGACATTGTGGGGACCGTCCTCTTTATCTGAAAGTGTAATAATGCAAACAGCTTTTCTGTAACAGGTAGGTTTAGGATTAGGGGTGTGTTAGGGGATAGAAAATATTGTTTGGTCAGTATAAAAGTAATAGAAGTCTATGGAAAGTCCCCACAAAGAATCCTAACGTGTGCGTGTGTATATGTGTGTGTGTGTGCCTGTATCTTAGATGCCCTTGAACACCAAAGCAGCTGCTAAACTTGTGACTTAAAATGTTTTCCCATTAAAGATTAAATGGAACAAGTGTGAAGAGGCTTGTAAGGAATATAGGTGCCATTTACAAGGTCTGTTCTGTCCAGCAGGTGGCAATATATCTGTTTGTCTGGTTTAAAGTGGCGTTGTCTCATCAACAGTATAAATCCAATCTATCACAATTATTCTATACTGGTACAGCAAACAGATATATACACATTGAGAATATCTTAAAATGGTCATTCTACAATGCTGTTTCCAAATGCAAAAAGCACTTTTTCTTTTTCTGAATGTAAGCTAATCATCAACAATCACTTCATGAGCACAAGCTGTCTCCAAGCACATCCGTGTCCTCAGTTAAATGGTGTTGATTTAGAATCAGTTATTATAATCTTATCTTATTTTCAAAAGAAGTGGGTAACCTAGGCGGCTCTTTGAAAAAGGCTAGAATACTACTGAACCATGAACATTAAAACCACTCAAACGTGAAGTGAATGACATAGGTTAAATCATTGCAATGGCACCTTTCAAGAAGTGGGATGGGATATATTAGACAACAACTCAACAGTCAGTTCTGCCGGGAAACCTTGGGTCCTGGCATGCGGATGTTATTTTGACATGTACCACATACCTAAAAATGATTGCAGACCACATACACCCCTGGTGAAAATGGACCCTGCTATACTGCGAAAAATGTTTGAAGATTTCAGATCTCAATCTGATTTAGCATCTACTGTATGGGATGTCCTGGACCAACAAATCTGATCCATGGAGGCCCCATCTTACAGGACCTAAAGGAGACTGCTATGTCTTGGTGCCAAAGACCACAGGACACTTTCAAAGGTCTCATGAATTCCATGCCTAGTCCATGCCGAGTTGTTTTGGCAGCACAATGTGGACCTACATCATTTGTATATTGATGTATATTTCTGTCTGTCTTATGCAGAGGTGGACTGTAGTGAAGTATTTTTACTTTACTCAAATAAATTAAAAAAGTATCTGTACTTAATCAGAGTGTTTTTCTTTGGGAAATGTTAACTTCACTACATCCCAAAGCATATTGTTATATATTTTTTTTTTTTTACTTTACTACGTTTCATAAATAAAAGTAGTTTTTTACCTTTAATATTTAAGAACATAAAAAAGGCTGTACATTTTTGTAAGATGGTACTAAGTAAGATGTATTTAAGTTTTAAATAATATTTAATATGAAACGTAGTACAGTAAAAAGTACAATATTATACTTTCGAATATTGTGAAGTAAAGTTTTATGAAGAAAAACACACAGACAAGTACAGACAACTAAAAAGTACTTTTAAAGCAGCGTAAAAATATTTCATTACTGTATACCTCTGCTTATACGTTAAAATTTCAGAAGATGTAGATTGTAATGAATACATTTTCATGTTATATTTAAGCAATGGAATTGATTTCCAAATGTAAAAAAGTATTATACGTTAATATTCACTTAGTGTAAACAGACGATCCGTAATTTTAATGGAGACATTTCCTCATTATGCCTTTTCTCTAGTTAAAGGAAATGATTCTCTCTCTCTCTCTCTCTCTCTCTCTCTCTCTATCACACACACACACACACACACACACAACCACTTCCATATAATAAAATTCCTCATTCTTTAAAACAGCCAAGGCCAATACAGACATTGAAAGTGACACATCCCCTTTAATATTCACATTATAATGTATTATTTACAACGATTGTGTCTTAACATTTTACCTTTGGTCCCCAATAGTGTTGAACAAATGGTTACATTCTTGGACCCAGGAAACATGTTCAGCATGGGTTTGCACACTTGCAAATACTGTATAAATTAAAGTGTAGTGAATATCTTTCCCCTTAAAGCTGTGTTTACCAAAATTAGCTTTGCATCTACTACTTCATATAGTGAGACCAGCTGTCTGATGGGCCAATGCACCTATATCAAATGAAAAATAAATGTTGAATTAACTGATTGCACAGTTAGAACTGATCTTGTGTCAGCTGATAGCCGCTAATACAACCATAAGACGGAAGACAAGACGAAAGGCAGATTAATCAAGACCCTCAACCTCAAAATCAGCTCTTTTGAAAAGAAACATATTACCCATTATGTAGACTACAAATACAAGCTCAAGATTGTGTGTGTGTGTGTGTGTGTGTTTTCCCAGCTGTAGCTATGAATGCTGGAATAACCAGATAAGAAACGATCAGCAAATATTCATATGTCATTAGCAACAACTCTGTGTATGAAGTCATTAAGAGAAATATGAAACCACTCAAGTCATATTGATTTTCAAGAGAACATCCGTGGACTAAACAGTATCTTTTGGAGATTGTAGAATCTCACATCGGTAATTCCCCACTGTACTTAAATCGATAAAAATAAAGACCATTAATTAGAACGCCAGTTGATCAAACAGTTTTGATCAACAGCTCTACTCATGATATTTAATTTCCTGCTCCATGCTTTTAGTGAGACTAACGCCGCTCAGACGTTCAACCTGCACTTAAAAGCTTCACTTCCATTTACAAGTGAAAATGACGATGTGAATCTAGACCTTACCCTCTGTGGAGAATACATTGTCCAGAAATGTACCAATAATACCGTACAAAATCATAACCAACAAGTCACCAAAATACACTTCCTGTCCCCCAAAAAAGTTGACAACTGGATTTAAATGAGCAAATAGTTAAAAGCCTCCCATTGGATAATTACTGCATGGTGTCACACCCCTGGACTCATAATGTTTTGTTTCCCCTGCATGTGTTCCATTCCCCATGTTATGTGTGACCCTGTTTCAGTCCCTCCTTGACAGATTAGTTCCCAGGTGTGTCTCCTTAGTCCCTCATTAGCTTGTCTTTAAAACCCATGTCTTTTCAATCTGTGTTTGTTGGGTTTACAAGTCAGTACGTGTGTCTTCCTCCTGTGTTCCGTGTTGGATTAACCCCTGTGTTGGATTGACTCTTCATTGGATTGGATTGACGTTCCTTCCGGCAGTGTAGCATGACAGAAGACCCAACCAACAACAGTTTATTCCCTTTGTCTACCCTCTAAAATTCCTCCTCCTGCAGCAGGAAGGACGTACTCTCAAGGACCATAGGAGGCAGTTCCTGTTGCTAGCTAATATTACCAGTTACCCGCACAATGCACTTTACGCTTTCTATAATGCTAGCCTGAACACCGAGTGCAAAGCAATGTCGTCTGAAGATTGTCCCCGGGAGGCATTTTTCACCTTCGTGGAGTGGACTCTTGTGAGAAACAGGTCACCACTTACCATCTGCCCCATGGAGAATATCGCCAGGTTCACTCCGTTTTCAGAGCCCAGCCCTCAATCTCTCTGATGTGCAGAGCACATGCCTGAGCCCGCCGCTGAAGGAGAGCCAGAGCTTGCCGCGACTGACTAGCCATCGCTACATAGAGTGACAGAGCTGAGGATCGCCATAGAGCCAGACAGGGTGACGTCAGACCAGGTGTGTGAGCCAGCAACATTGCCTGCCAAGAGGGAGAAGACTTGGACAAGGTGCGCGCGGAGAGGAGCTCCGACCCCTGCACTGTGGCTGAGGGTGAGCTGGATATGGTGCGTCAAAAGGACCAAAATGATGAGGTGGATCTTATAGACTGGGAATCGGAACTGAAAGTTGAACTTTCCTCATCCAGCCCTGAGGGGGCTTCCAGTTCTCCAGTGCCTGCTCCTAGAATGTGCCCTCCAGTGCCTGCTCCTCCAAAATGCCCGCTCTCCCATCTGCTCCTGCCTCCTTCACTGCTATTGTCTGGCAGCCCCTCTACTCTCCCTCAAACGACCATCATTGCGGTGCGAGCTCCACAGGACTGCCATCCTCAAGCGTCGCCGTGGTCAGAGTCTCCCTTACCTCCCCCTCCAGTCTCCGAGGCCTGGACAGCACTTCATCCCGTTGACCTGTCGGCTCCACCATGGCTCCTAGCTCCCTCCTTTCCACCGTGGCCCAGCAGTCCACAAGCTCTGCCTGGCTTCCTCATCCATCCGGCTCCACCTTGGTCTGGCGTCGATCATCCTGTGCCTCAAGACTCAACTCCTCTGGCTTTGCCTCGTCTCTCTGGCTCTGTCAGGGTCCTTCATCCCCTCTGCTCCACCTCAGTCCTCTGTCGCTCTGGCTCCACTGTGGCTTCCCAGATCCACATCTCCGCGTCAGTCGCTGGTGCCATCGGTTCCGGCTAGGACCTCTGGATCCTCCTCATCACCCTGGCTCTTTGGCTCAAACTTTTATGTTGCTTCCTTTCCTGTTCATTGTGCTTGTAATCCTTTGTTATCTTCTTGTCCATTGGGTCCATCCTACCCTGCATTCCATTTGAAATGACTCGCACCTATGCTCTGATCCCTTCAAATGGTTTAATTTCTGGAAAAAGAGCTTCAAAGGGTTGAAGGATGTAGGAGAACGAACAACTGTTTATTGAAGAGCTTTTCTGTGTCATCATGAACGCCCACATGGAGGCGTTGTCATCAGCGCAAAGAATCATGGGGGCTGAAGTCTTCATCAGTTGCACCCTTTGAAATCTTTCATTCCAGATGGCCTTTGAAGTGGCCAGTTTTGAGCACTTCGGTTTGGAACGACCCTTCAATGTGATAGCCATACTTGTTTTCACTCTGAAGTGCTCTTCGGAGGGAGATATAGCTCATCTGGAATGCACAATTGATCTCCTGGTCTCCCCAGGTGTTCTTTGGAGTGTAGCCAGACTGGAAATGTACATGTATCATACAAGAAGCTCAAAATTAATCGTATTTGAAAGAAAATTACATGATACGTGATTGTACATTACATGATGAGTCAAACGTACAGAATAAAGCTATTTATCTACCAACAACTTTATGACATGACCTGCAAATTACAACAATAGATAAATAACTAGGTGTACCTTAGTAGGAACAGATGTTGAGGTGGTCTTTTACAGTACAGGTTTGATGACAACAACATAGTGCTTGTTTGCTTAAAAGCAGCGCACCCTCCCGCATTCTTAACACATTCTGAGGTGGGCACGATCAATGAGTATAAGCCTTATTATCACATCAACAAATATCACAAAATATTGAAATTATTGTACATTATTGGATTTTTTTTCGTTATTGACTGCATATCGTCGGAGATCAAAATTATTGTAAAAATGCACTAATTATTGTACGTCTGGCAAAACTGGTTCCTTGATGTCTTGTTAGTCAGTTAACCTTTAATGTTTATCTAATCTCTAGCATTTACGTTTTTCTGGTCGGTTTTTGTCCTTTTCATGTCACTTTGTGAGCCTGGTCCTGTTTCTCTTTCCTTTGCGTTCCTTTTGTTTTGTTATTTTATAATTTTTTTATTTTATAATTTTTAATAATTTGGATCCTGCTTTCCGTTTTCTGAGTATTGTGCTTAGTTATATTTTAAAACACAATAATTACGGGATAAAAAAAACGCTCCCTGTAAACTACTGTAGTAAATAATCTGCAGGAAAGCAAACTGGTGTGAAAATCACAAGAAAGATGCAGATGGACAAGACAGGTGGTGCAGACCAAGCTGAAAACGAAACCCCGTCATATTCTGCTCAAGATGAACTCAAAGGAAATGAAGTGTAGCCCTAGCCATATTTATGCTCTATTATGCAGTGTAAACTGTGTTTACCCATGGAGACTAGCAAACTAGCAGCTTATAAATTCTCGACATCAGCCCTTTGCAAGAATTTACAAAGAGATATGGTAAATACTTGCATCATTGCATTGGTGGTTAAAATTAAGCTTTAACAGTTTAGCAAAAGGTTTTGCACAAATGAGTAAAAAAAAAGAAAGTGGTTCAGGGTATGCGATATATATATTCTGCGATAGTATCGTAATTGTAGTTTTAACGATGTGCGATTTGACTTTTTTTTTTTTTTGACAAAAATCAAACAAAACACTCCAGAAGACTGCCTGAAGTCTAGTAGACTAGACTAGTGCATACGCACATTTAGAGTCGAGTCAAGTCACCTTTATTTATATAGCACTTTAAATAAAAAGGATTGCGTCAAAGCAACTGAATAACATTATTTAGGAAAACAATGCAATGCAATGTCAATAATGCAAAATGACAATTAAAGGTAGTTCATTATTGAATTCAGTGATGTCATCATCTCAGTTCAGTTAAATAGTATCTGTGCAATCATTTGCAATCAAGTCAATGATATCGCTGTAGATGAAGTGACCCCAACTAAGCAAGCCAGAGGCGACAGCGGCAGGTAACCGAAACTCCATCTGTGACAGAATGGAGGAAAAAACCTTGGGAGAAATCAGGCTCAGTTGGGGGGCCAGTTCTCCTCTGACCAGACGAATCCAGCAGTTCAATTACAAGAGTAGGATTAGAGTATGTTCTTTCAGTCTGCTAAAAGGTATTTGAAATGATCACAAAAAGAAGTAAAATATTGGGGCAAAAAATTTATATATTTACATAATTTCCCATAGTAAAGCAATATCATACATAGAGTGCCATTATTTTTTTCCAAAAATCAGCATGATTATACATAGATTTTTTACACCAGTTCAATAAACAGGAAATTAAGAGATTTGCGTTTTAGACACCATATTGCCTATTTTTGATTTTGGGAATGAAAATAATTCCAAACACAGCCACCACAGCACAGTTTTGCATCTCTGAGCAATGACGGTGCATTTGAATGATTTGGTTCAATTGCAATGACTCACTTATCACCAGTGACTTGCCGCCCCCTACTGGTGGTTTTAACTTCACATTTAAAGTATCTTTTTATATATATATATATAATTTCAAATGAGTATTCAACATCTTATGTTTACATATCAAAACATTATTTCTGCATTTGTAACTGCAGGTTAAATGCATTAATGTTCTGCATTAAACAGTGTGTAAATACAACTAAATTTCAGATTTCAGATTCAGCTGTGTTTCCTCTGCACTGCAAATGTGGTTTTCAAATAAGACTAAATGATCAGATTAGCTAGATCAGATGTATTTAATTAGGATTATATCTAAACTGTGCAGGACTGTGGTCCTCCAACTGAGATTGACACCGTTGGTAATTTTTACTCTTTAAATTACTCTATAATTATATTAGATACAACAGTACAAATCCAAGTCTGGAGGATACTTGCATTGCCTGTGTAATGGGGGTTCCCTTTGTTGTTTTTGAAAGGGGGTTTCCCGATGTTGCTGATTGGCTGGAAGTTCAGTAGTCGTTGAAGTGACGTCTTGGGAAGCCCGTGGTTGGGTTTTGGCTGATGATGTGGAGTTGTGGGCTGGTTGAAGTTGAACGGGCACTCAAGGTCATACTCAGACACACTGCATTACAAAACTTAACTCAGAACACGAAACTCTCAACGGAAAAGAAAATAAAGTAAAAGAACAGAAGTAAAGTTTGATGAGACTAGGTGGTGTTTCTTCTCATCGTGGCTAAGTAGCATCAAGCGTGCTGGCCGATGCACACTGAAACGATGCTCAAAGAATGCTAAAAGTCATGACTAAAAGCAGCAGCTGAAAAGTAAACGCTAAAAGCTAAAAGCAGAATTTGATGGTGTCCCGAGTATTTAAACTGGCCTTTTGGCCAGACCTGAAATGTTGTTTTGACAATTAGATATTGTCTTTGCTCGGGGTATCATAAATCATATGTTATCTTATCAAGCACGTGGTCCGAATTTTCTTGCAGGGTATATGATACATTTGACAAATAACTGGTGGTCAGAAACATTTCAAGCAAGCAGATTGAAACACAAACATACTAAACATGAATATGAATCCTTAAGCTATCCAATAGTTATTAAAAGACATACACAATAAGTGATTATAAACATGATAGTCAAAAGTGTGGGTTAAATATAAATGAATATGAAGTTAAGGGATGGATTTATACTTTTGAGTTCATTTTGGAGTTCATTTCTATAAAAGACAGTTCCTGTAATATTATCTTGAAATAAGGATGTTTTGTGGAGACCAGAGGTTAAAAGGTCCCCGTAGGAATTTCAGTCTGGTTCTGCTAGGTGGGGGGGGATGTCAATCCAAGGATCTTGTTTATTACTCTCATGGGTTTCCATGTGATGGCCAGTGTTATGACTCACAAACATGCTGTCAGAGCCAGGCTCAAACTTGGGTCTCTGGTGCGAGAGTCTTAATTTCCACAACTGAGCAATCTTTTTCTTAAATATAGCCACCAAACAGAAAAATCTTCAACCCAATAGGAACAATAGGAAATGATCAGCTTAAATACACAGTACAGAACAAGGCACACGTGAAAACAATAGCACTGATAACAAGAGGCAAAAGATTGAAATGAGAGAACCATAGTGGCTAATAAACTATTACAACGCAAAAACTCTGACAGGACCCCTCCCTCTAGGAATAGCTCATGACATTCCCTCCAGGACAACTGGGCTTGCGAGCGTGAAATTTCCTTGGCAGGAACCCAGGAGCACTCCTCAGCACCATAGCCTTCCCAGTCCACAAGATACTGCTGGGACCCACATACTCGATAGACATCCAGTTTTCTGTGGACTGTGTAAGCTGGCTGGCCACTCATGATACGAGGAGGGGGAGGTTTACCTGTCACTAGAAAAGTAAAAGAAAAAACAGGTTTTAACAGGGTGTCATGAAAATTTGGATTTATCTTCAAAGACTTAGGCAAGTATAAACAATAAGTAACTGTGTTAACTTTCCTGGCAATCTTGAAGGGGCCGATGAACCTCTGGGAAAGTTTATGGCACTCCACCCGCAAGGGAATGTTCTTAGTGGAGATCCAGAATCTTTGACTAGGGCACAGAGGAAGGGCCGTTCTGCCTCTGCAATTAACCTGGTGCTGGTACTGCTGGGTTGCCTTAAGGAGCTTGAGGTGAGGCTTTTTCCATGTCTGGTGGCAGCGTTTAACGAACTGTGGAGCAGAGGAAACTGCAACCTCCACTTCTTGCGGAGGGGTGTACCCAAACTGGCACTTGAAAGGGGACATTCCTGTAGCAGAGGAGTGAAGGGTAATGTGTGAGCATTCTGCCCACGTGATGAACAAGACCAGGAGGTTGGGTTTTTAGCTTCTAAACACTTCAGTGTGGTCTCAAGATCTTGGTTAAGTCTCTCTGTTTGTCCAATGGACTCCGGGTGGAACCCAGAAGATAGACTCACTGTAGCCCCCAGAGATTGACAAAAAGCCCACCAGAATCAGGAGGAAAAATGGGATACTCGACAATATATATAAGAGACAAATGTCTTGTGGTATGCCGAAGACTTGAAAGACATGGTTTATAACCAATTCAGTTGTTTCTTCAGGGGTGGGTAGTTTAGGCAGAGGAATAAATCCTTGGAGAATCTATCAATTATGACCATTGTAGTTGTGTTTTCTCGTGATAGTGAAAGTCCAGTGATAAAATCCATGGAAAGATCTAGACCTCAAGGTATATGAGCTATGGAGAGAGGGTGCAATAGCCCCTGAGGAGAACAGTGAGATACTTTACTTTGGTTGCATTCGGGACATGCATTTACAAATGGTGTCACATTCTCCTTCAGGATGAACTCACAAAGCCAATTAAATGCTGTAACTCTTTTACCGATGAGGTGGAGGGCCAATCCACTAGTGCTTGAACATTTTGAGGTTCCATTTGTACCTGGCCAGGCTTGATGATGAACACCATGAACTGAACTATGGTCACATGAAGGTTTAACCCTCTTCATGTGTCGATCAACGCAAATACACATTTTGTGGCATCTTTTCCTGATAACACCTAAAATAACTTAAAATTACACTTTCAAATATTCTATGAAGTAATCCATTGTAACTATTATTCCACTGAAGGTGAGCGTAGTGAGAACCCTAGTGCAGTTTATTTACAGAAGTGAAAACCAAAATCCAAACAATAAACAAATACTTGACTTGACGAGGAACAGACTTGACATGAACAGACTTGACTTGAACAGACTTGAGGTGGCATGAACAGACTAGACTCACCGACAGCAGGTTACAACATTAATACACAACAAAGCACAATGGCAAAAACATGACTACTTATACAAACAATGAAGGGTCACATGACAAGAACAAACAAATGGGAAACAAGACACATAACTAAGACAACTCTTTGGAACATGACACAAGGGACAAGAGGAACCAATAGCAAGACAACAGGAGGGCAAGGGAAGCATGACACAAACAGCATAAACAAAGACTACAAAATAAAAGACATGAAATCAAGAACATGAAACAAATCCCCAAAACAGACATTACATCCATATGAAAACAACACGATGTCCACTCTTTCATGTCTCCCTTCATTATATCTAATGCCACCATGCCTATCCACTGCGCATGCTATTGATATAACAATACACAACGTAATAAAAAAGTAATATGAGTTATAATGTTTGCTAGCTTAATGTCCGTAAGAATGATTAGACAAAGAATTTACTGTGACAGGCTCTCTGTTCATGAATATAGCCATACAGTATATGTTTATAACTATACTATATTGTATAGGTTCTGCTTAGCTTCTGTGTTATACCCTTTCATTGGTGTTTACGATCATCTGAGGTGTAAATGTATCAAGTAAGCTGTAAAAATCACTGATAATAAATGTGGAATGTGGTAATTGTGTTCTTTGTTTCCTATAAATTACTACTAGTATCAGTGACCATAACAATAATGTTAATAATGAAGTTTATTTGTGTAAACATCATGGTTACTTCTTTTATTTCAGATGTGAGAATAACATTGCAAAGGAACCTTTGGAAAACAACCCAATGCAAATAAGCAGCCCACTCAAGAACCTGGAACATATCAAGACCAAGTACACTTTATTCCATTAGTCTCTTAAAATGTCCTTCAGAGAACATAAACAATATACACTTTTGAAATGCTAGGTATGTGATGTTCGTTTATATATAGGTACATCTCAGTAAATTAGAATGTTGTAGAAAAGTTCAATTGGCAGTGTAGGCAGGTAATCCTTCTGGAAAATGAATTCAGCATCTTCAAAAAGCTGGTCAGCAGAAGAAATCATGAAGTGCTCCAAACTTTCTTGGTAAATGGGTGCAGCGACTTTGGTTTTCAAAAAACACACTGGACTAACACCAGCAGATGACATTTCACAATATTTCACTCTCATTCGTCTCGTTTTACGGGGGGAAAAAAAAGGAAAAAAGGCAGCCATCTGCGTCCCGCGGTTCAGGACCCACAGCTGCTGAGGCACGGAGGAGAATGAGTTTGTGAGAATTTCAGGTGGATCTGTCTGAATGGTTTAGATAGGGACTTTCCCTTTCGCGCTCCTAATGGCGGTAGGCGAGAGAGAGCCTCGGGAGGATGATGTTATATCTTCAGGCTGTGGCTTTATTACACACGATGGTGGTGCTTCAAGCATATCAGACTGATCTGCTAAGAGACCTGGATAGAGGCGAGGGCTTTTTTCCTGATCAGGCAGCCGAGCTGTGCCGCACCACAGGTCTCTCTCCATGCTACCAAGCAGGCCGCCTCTGCCATGGGCGGGACTATGGCGGCCATTGTGGTAGTGGAGAGACATCTGTGGATGAACCTAGCAGAACTCGGGAAGAAAGGAAAGGCTTAATTCTCGATGCTCAGATTTCACCTTCTGAACTTCTCTGTATTTCCATTGAGATGGTGATCGAGAAGTTCAGGGAGACGAAGGCGCGCTCCGCTGCTTTCAGATCCTTCATTCCACGAAGGTTCATGTCTGAACCCAAACAACATAGGGGTCCCGGCCTGTCTCGATCTGAGGATCAAAGACGTGCACAGAAGGCTAGTGTCACGACTCGTGCTCCTCACGCTCCTCACACTCCTCACACTCCTCGCGCTCCTGCGGGCAGGGGTAAGAGGAATTGTGGGTACAAGGAGGTAAGCAGAACCTAGGGGATGTGATCTAGATGAGGCAGCGTTCTCGTCTGAATCAGAGCAATATCGAGGTATCTATGCATTCCCAATAGGGATTTTTAACTTCTTATTTTATCCTCCCCTTCCTAATTCCCCTGTAACCACCAGCTCTCCACCTGATCGAGGATAGGTGGAAACCCCTGGGTGGGTGAGTATGATTACCTTTTCTGTATATACTTATGTGTATTAAATTTCTGGTGGATATGTGTCTACTAATAAACTCTGTGAGTTTCCTTTGCAGTGCTCAGTTACAGTGTTTACTAAACACTCGCCAGCACCAGCCATCCAGCTTTATGTTCTGGTATTAGGCGGCTGAGATCACAGGTTTCTGCGGAAGCCTCCTTGATCATCAGGCCTGGCACAGCAGGGAATTTCATGGATGTCTGGCCAGGTCACCCTGTGGGGTCTCCTTGTCGCTTAGTTGTGCTGTCACATCCAGTGGGAAGTGGAGGTGGCAGTTACAGAAATCTTCTTGTATATGCTGCCTCAGGTGATGCTCCCCTTGCATGAGGTTTGTCAAATTTGAGCTTGCCTCTCCCGTGTGATTCAGCACCTCTGCGATGCTTAGGAACTTAGATACACACACTAAGCTCTGTGTGCTTTCTGAAAACCACATGGTGGTTAGTGTGCACGTGAACACTTTGCACGTTTTCAAAAATCCACGTAAGTGGTAAGTGTGCACGCAAGACTCTGGCACTTTCTGAAATCTTGTTTGGTAAGGGTTGCGCACTCCGCCTTATACCCTTTCTTGAGATGATTAGACCTTGGTTCCTTGGGCTCCATTCATCCAGTGTGTATTTGTTTATACACTTCAAGCATCACTATGATACACTATGATACACTATGATATGATACTATATCTATGAGCTGCTCTATCAGAGTGCCACGAGAGCCCCTCCTTAGAACAGTATTTGAAAATGCATTCTAATGGTAAGTGTGCATGCTAGTACTCTGCGTTCTTTCTAAAATCTTATATTGTGAGCAATTCGCGCGGTTGCTTCATGCCGTTTCTCGAGTTGGTAAAAGTTCCATTCATCTTGGGTGCACTCCACCAAGTATCCTCGAAAACCTATCTAAACAGGGTGTTGCTACTAGAGATCTGTTGAGACAGCTCCTCCAGCAAGCTTATGCGAAAGCAAGCTGTGGCCCCTGTGTGACAGGCAATACTTGGTATAAAATGCTAGGATCTTAGCCGTTCATAGGTAGGTATCCCCCATAGCAACCCCTAGAGGATGCAGTATCTCGTTCCCTACTCAGGGAACCATGGTTACATTCATACCTGAGACGTGTTGTTACAAAACATGTTGGTTGATAAAAAAGACAAATCTATTTAATATCTAACTGTTTCTCCTAAAAAGAGATCAAATTTTTCCTTCCAGAAAATAATAATAATAATAATAATAATAATATGCTTCCTCTGGTGTCAGAAGAGTTTGCTAAATAGTTTAATCATGTGCTCAGTGTTTTAATGTACTATATGTTAAGTATTGTCTCTATTACATAGATTTGTGCCTGTTTGTATTTAAGGAGACTTAAATGAGACAGTGGGAACTGCTAATATGGACCATTACAGCCTAGAATGATCATACTTAGTGCAGACAGGCCCAGCTTATCACAGGGCTGTGGAAACATACATGTCTGGGGATAACAGTAATTCTTATTTATCCTGTATGTGCAGCAGAAGTTCAATTTGATTTTACATTTGGGTCTAGAAAACATGCCAGACACATAAAATAAAATAGAAAAAATAAATACAAGTGGATACAAAATGATTTTTGTTCAGTTCCAGTAAGACTGAACTGAATTTAAAAGCAAATGCATTTTTATTTCATTTCATGCATTAAGTTAATTTAAATCTTCAGGCTCCAAGAACCATTATCAAAGCATGAAGCATGAAAAATTTAACCAATTAACCCCCCCAGTAAAATTAGTTAACCAAAACCGTTTAATCGCTATCAGAAAGGTTTTGCTTTTCAAGTAGACACTGTAAAAGTTTTTGTAAAAAATTATAATAAGTAAATTAATTAATTAGAAACATTTTTTACATGAACAAATTTCAATATCAGTTTATGATTTGCTGTGAAAGATTTAAAATTTATCAGATTTATAAAGATTTAGATAAAGATTTATTAAGTACTCAATGGTCAGGTCATTTTCTAAATGAAACATAATTAAACTGCAATTACAGGATGACTGATAGGTTCTAAATGACAAATAATTTAATATCTGGGTCATTCCGATATTCGATGCCTTTTAAAAAAAACTAAAATAAATTATAATAAAACACTCAAAAAGAAGTTATGTCTGCAACATAAATTACTTTCTCATATACACAAAGATGTGGAAAACAACTCATAGTAATTGTTGTGTGTGTGTGTATATATATATATATATATATATATATATATATATATATATAAGCAGCAAAATAATAAACTCAGCAAAATATTGTCTAATTATTGTTATCAATAAAATCCCAGAGATATAATTTGTTTTGTCAATGTTGCAAACCCTTTTTAAATATTAAATGTGCCACCCTAGGATTTACTGTGGCCTCATCTGGTCACCCATATTAAAATTTTCTGCGGGCACCACTGGCTATCTGGCTTGTTGTCTATTATGGAGGGCTTAAATAAATAAATAAATAAATAAATAAATAAATAAATAAATAAATAAATAAATGTAATTTTAATATTCACTATAAAAGAGTAGCCTATATATGTGCAAATAAATTTCATTTAAAAATAATTCTACATAAATATAAATATATAAATATTTTTTTACGGTGTTGGGAGATTAAGAAGAAGAAGAAGCTATCTGACAAATAGATGTACTTCTATGCACATGTGTGTTGATGTGTAGTTCTTTGACGCCATGCGCACGTCACGATGACGCTGAGCTCTACCTTTGCCTTCACGCTCATCTCTGGTCCTCCAGACTTGAAGCACAGAGGCGTGACACAACTTGTGAGGAGTCAGACCGGACAGACCATTCATAAAACCACACCAACAAAACAACAGCACGCCAAGCTAGACTCACGTCAGCCCTCTTCTCCAGTTCACCCTCTTTGACTCACTCTGCACATTTATTCTCGCTTTTCACTTATGTCACGCAAATCCAGCGATGACTATAATCTGCGTAGTATGAGCAACCTGATGGGCGAGAGGAAGAAGCGAGCATCGGATGATGGAGAGCGGAGTCTCATCAAAGCTCCGTCCAGCGCCAGCCTCAGCAGCGCCGGTCCCTCAGCGACGTCCCCCGCGCCGGCGGACCTGGAGCGTGCGGCGCGCAAACAGTTCCAGCAGGATGTCACGCCGGGATTCGTCTACGTCCTGGCCGTGTTCTCCGCTATCGGCGGCTTTCTGTTCGGATATGACACCGGGGTGGTGTCCGGAGCGATGCTTTTGCTCAAGAGGGACATGAATGTAAGTGCCCTGTGGCAAGAGCTGCTGGTGTCCGGGACTGTTGCCGCGGCGGCGGTGTCCGCGCTGCTCGGCGGGTATCTCAACGGACTGTTCGGGCGCCGGGTGTGCATCCTCATGGCCAGCTTCACCTTCGCCATCGGGGCGATAGTGTTGGGATCTGCGCCTAATAAGGAGGCTCTGCTGGTTGGACGGCTCATAGTGGGACTTGGGTTGGGTGAGTGAGACACACCTGACCGATGCTAATTCATCAAGTGCTCTGGCATCAGAAAAGTTACTATAGTAAATTTGAGGTTGTTTGGAGTCTTGTCCTATTGTCTTTGAGTTTTAATCGATTTATGCCATTGAAATGCATAACAAATAGCCTACAAATGATTATACATCAAGTTGATTTATAAATAATGTTATGGTAAAATATCACTTTACTGTAAAATGAGTCATCCTAAAGAGTTATCTGTACCTGATTTTATCCTTAAATATTGTTGGCTTAACCTAACATATATTTTTTTAAATATATGTGATAAGGTTAATTTAGTATTAGAATATAACATTTTAGACGTCAATAAAACCATATGAAACACTTTATAAAGTTACCTTTTTTAAATAAACTACATGCAACAGATGCAAAATTATTTTTTTGTGTTGAAATTATGCATAAACTGGGGAATAGTTTTAATTTTTAAAACATTTATAGAATAATTTTCTTACAAAATGCTTATATTTACTTCACTCTGTTTCGATTTTTATTTGTCAAGCCCTCATTGGCTTCGGATTCTCCTTCTCCAGAAACCCTCTGTTCCAATTTCTTGGACCACTGAATCTTGTTTGCACTCACACCTGTTCACCATTTACCAATCAGCATACACACACACACACAAACACAGAGAACTTAAGCCCTAAACACACTGCAGGATGTTAGCAATCCTATAAGATAATTGCTTGTCACATTGTGTGACATGCATCTAATAAACTTGGCTACGACTTTTATGTAGATCAACCATATTGAAGGGAAGTTCCAAACCAAAGTGTTCAAAACTGGCCACTTCAAAGGGCCCTTTAGAATGAAGGATTTCAAAGTGTACAACTGGTGGACACTTTGGGCTCCCATGATCCTTTGCACAGATTCTTTGCATGGTGATGGTGCCTCCATTGTGGCACATGGAGATGACGCAGAAGGTCCCTTTAAGATACAGTTGTTTGGTCCCCTACAACCCTTCGAAGCTCTCACACCGGAGGGTAAACCCTATGAATGGATTAGGGCATAGATGAGCCCTTCCGAATGGAATGCAGGGAAGGACACTTGTTGATTTGTACGCTGCGAGACATGTTCCTATAGAAGAATAAAATGTCATAAGCATGCGCTAGTAGTAAACAAAAAGAGTACGATAAATCACATTTTAGCAGTTGTAATTTTCTTGTGTGCAGTGAAAGAGAAAGGGATAAGTGCTTGAGGTAAGCAGCTTTATGTTTTACCACGATGTTGCGTTGATTTTGTGTCACATTTTTATTGATTGGTTATTAAACGTGAATCAAAAAGCAAACACACTGTACGATCATGTGTGATCATGCTGTATCGTAGGCTCTCTTTGGTTGCAAGACCAGGACAATGGCCTGAATCTTTGAACCTCTCTCACTGTACAACATGGAAATCATTCCTAAGCGTTCTGTTCTTTAACCGTTGAGCAAAAAAATAAAGATGCTGCTGAAAGTTGCAGCTGGTGCTCAGTTTGTGTTTTTGGCCAACTTTTTCCATTACTATTATAGTAATAAAATATTTGCTCACTCTAATTGTTGTAGATTATTAAATCGTTGCTGTGCCTCAGAAGTCCGTTTCTTGAGGTTAATTTGTGTGCAAATGCTGCCTGCAATGTCATTGCCTGATAAGGCAGCGAGGCAAGAAGTCAGCAGCCTAAACTTTCGGCTTTCTAAAGCAGTCCTTGATTAGCTGGCTCAGCTGTTTTGGAGTTGGGAACTCTGGGAAATGAAACTTTTTTTTGGTCTTTTATGTAATGTTTCAATAAATGCAAACAGTTAGGCTATTTAATGTATGTTAAATGTGGTTGATTTTCCTAAAGGATTGTAAACAGTCTTTTTAATTGCTTTGCTTAAAAGGAACCCAAGTGAGTCATAGTGTAAGAGCACAGGCTTTGATCAAATTTCATGCAGCATTTCATTGAAAATTCAGACCTATTTTTATCACCGGCAATTAGCACAGAGGCAGAAGGATTCACATGATTTGATTGGGTGGTAAGACTGACAGAGCTCCAGTAGCTCAAGTGGTATTTCTCATTAATGTATGTACAGAGCTTCCAAGAATCAGCTGGATATCCTGTGAGCATTTGGAAAGAGCAATTTTGCCTGATGCTTATTGTCTAGGATTACACAATGTCATTAGGGAAGATTGGTGTTTTCTCAATCCTTATATTGTCTGGCTAACTAATGCCTTCTTGATTGCTTAAATCCAGAGAGTCACTATTTGACCCATTACACTCCGTAGACCATAATCCATATTTGCAAAGATATTTTGCACTACTACTTTTAAAGCCAATCATTGTTTATCTGTGTATAATAGTCAATAACCATGCATACTTATCTTCAAGAAATTGGAACGTGTAATGTATTTTTTTTCCATTTCAAGTCTATTTTCAAATTATTTTTAGGAACAATTTGTCTTGTAACTTTTTTGAAAGGTCACTGATCTGATAATTGACCACTGACTTCTGGTTTAAGCGATTGAGCCCAATTACTTCCACACTGACCTTTGCAAAAACACAAAACCAGCAGAGGGCAAAACCAGGATCAGTTGAAACATCAAAATAATGACCTTTTCCTCAGCCCATTATTTTTATTTAGCATAGTTTAGACAGCAAAATACTGGACACTGTAGGTGTATGTTCTTTCATTATGTGTGCCAGTGTTTGGAAACCCCATCTCAAAGGATTTGGGCAATTCCTCACCTTAATGTTCCTTCAAACCGGGCACAGAGCCTTGTGCTAATCACAGATGGTGTAAAGTAACAGCTCAGTTGGTCTGGCGTGATCAGAGAAGAAGCTAAACTCTTCTAGCAAACGCCTGCTGTCTCCATGACTCCACTATCCTTGTGGAGTGAAAGGCCATTAAAGCGATGGCCTCTCACGTTGAGTGTCTGGGGTAGACTGCTGAATGAAGTGGATGTGTTTTTCCGTTAAATCCCTGTCTCAAATAATAGAGGACTGCTACAGCTTCAGTTGGGAGTCTCACACTAATGAGTCCGCTCTCTAGTTTTACAGCTAAAGAACAGTAAACCTAAGCAAAAGCAACTACAGTTTATTTAGCAGATATACACAAAACACCACAACAACTTAGACAACCGCCACTTCCTCCGACTGACTGTTACATCTTTAGGGCCGAGCTGCAGTATTGATATTGTGATGTACTCTACTCGCGAAATCTTATTTTGTATACTGATGTCAGTGAATTGATACTTGCTAAGTATTCCCTAGCGCTCTAAAGCAGATTTACTGATGGCCATTAATGTTGAAATATAACACTCAACACACAGTATCTCTCATGCAACATCAATGTCCATGTAAACTGTGATTCATTTGTTTGTGTTTTCGGTACATAGCTACATATTGACACTTCAAAGCCTAGTGAGCTGACTCGCTGTCTGTTTACGTATCTACCTTCGTGTGTTATTTTTCTACTTCAGCATAGAAACCTTGTTACCAGCAGCACAGTAATAACTCTCCCCAGGCTCATAGTTGATTATAGAGTTAGCTGCTGAGCTAACCACATGCTCAAAAACATATACACATAGTTTATGAAAATGTTTCATTTGAATGAGAACCATTTTTAGCAATAGTGTTTAACATTGATCTAATCATGGATCTGTAGGAGTGTTTTGTTTGGGTTTATGCAAAATACTGATAATGTAAAATCACACATTGTTAAAACAACAATTACGCTATTATCGCAGAGTATATATATCGAACGTAGGAACGTATATCGAACGTCATTGCTCAGAGATGCAAAACTGTGCTACCTTGGCTGTGTTTGGAATTATTTTTGTTGTCGAAAACAGGCAATATGGTGTCTAAAATCTTAATTTACTTATTGTTTATTGAACTGATAAAATCTATATAAAATCTATATACGATGAAGCTGATTTTTGGAGAAAAAACTGCACTGAGTGAACGCACTCTAAATGCACACGTGCACTAATCTACTAGAACTCATGGATCTGTAGGAGTGTTTTGTTTGGTTTTTGGCAAAATACTGATAATGTAAAATCACACATTGTTAAAACAACAATTACGATATTATCGCAGAGTATATATATCGCACACCCTGCACCACTGTCTTTTTGACTAATTTGTACAAAGACTGTTGCTAAACTGTCATTGTCAAAGCTTAATTTTAACCACAAATGCAACGATGCACATTCGTACATTCTCGGAAAGGGTTGATATCGAGATTTTATAAGCTGCTAGTTTGGTCTCCATAGGTAAACACAGCTTACACTGCATAATAGAACATACATATGGCCAGGGCTTTACTTCATTTCATTTGAGTTCAACAGCAGAATATGAGGGGCTTCCATTTCGGTTTACATCTTGTTCATCTGCATCTTTCTTGTGATTTTAACGCCAGTTTAGTTTCCTGCCCATTATTTCCTGCAGTAGTTTCCAAGGAGCGATTCATTAATTTATTAAGTAAAAGTAAAATTACAGATTTAAAAAAAAGATTTAAAAAGTAGAAGTACACAAAAAAGCTACTCAATTACAGTAACGCGAGTAAATGTAATTTGTTACTTTCCACCTCTGCTGACCAGCTAATAAAAATAATACATGAAATCAACATGACATGGCGCTAATTGTGCATGTGATTTGGAATAAGATTTGGTCTAAAATAGACACCTACTAATGTATTTGGTGAAGTCCATAAAATATGTCCTGGTGTTGGGCAACTTACTGTACATGACTGATTATTTGATGCCAATTTATAATATGATTCTGTAATCATAATTTGTGTGAGCAAGAATAAAAGTAGTTGGTATTTTATTACCACTAGTGTTAAGCTCAGCTGGAAACTGAAGTGAAATGTAATGTATGTATAGGTACTTTTTGGAGAAAAAAAAAAAACATGAAACTGGGAGAGTTTTGGTTTCACTGTATAGGTGAACATTTTGATGTTTTGTCCAAATGTGAAAAATGAGGTGGCATGTTTATCAAACAAATATCATATTCTCCACACAGACATCTTTGTCATTTTGAACGATCCTTTCGTGTGACATAATTGTGGTCTTCCCACACAAAAAAGAAAGAAAGATTTGTCTGTGAATGGCATTGTTGCATAACCTGCATCACTGAGGAGAATACATCCTTTGCTCATGTGAAATCACATCCGTCTTTCAAAACGTAAAAGAAATGCCAATAACAGCTGCCGTATCACAGTATTGATTAACCTCCTTGTGAGGCAAGCAGCGAGGCGTTCCCATGGCAACAGGTGCGTTGTCTGCCGGGCAACGAGAGCGACAGTGAACCAGGGCTATTAATAGACTTTATAGCGAGCAGTTATGTCGTAGACCTTGTCAGATAAATGTGGGCATGGTCTTTTTGTTTGCTCTCCTGTGTAAATATCATGTCAACATTGGTCCTGTCGCACCACATTACAATTTTCCTTCCCATCCCAGTCTATTGGAAGCAAATTCTCATTTCATGGTGTCCTTATGATTCCAGAAATCACTTGCTTGCTGAACATTTGCATAATATGACACATCTGTGATGTAATTGGTGGAAATGAGACGGATATGGCTTGGCTGGATCATCATTGTTCTCTTGAGAGCCATGTGATTGGTAGGGAACTCTGGTACACAAAGCATGTTCGCTATGCATGTCACATATTCCTGTGTGTAACCCTCTGACAAAGCCCACAAGATGAGGTCTTTTGTAGATCTGAGACAATGTCAGTGTAATAAAGCTTTCAGGGTTCGGGAAATTTATTGTGTGGTGCATGAATACAGTATTAAATTTAGACGCAAGCATGCATATTTGCTCATTTACATGTAACATTAAACTTTTTTTCATTAAAATCAAGAAGTTCATCATAAGTTGTCATAATGACCTATACAGGTATGTTGTTTCAGATATATATTATGAGTAGTAGTAGTATTGTGTGAAACAAAATTAGAAAAACTGAATATAATGAAAGCGAATGGAGCTTGAACTGTCAACCTCCAAAATTGCAAAAAAGAAAAAATGTTTATGGTGCATGTATGTCATTTAAGAGTCCTAGTCCCCATTCATTTACATTATGGAGAAGAGCAGATAGTATTCTTAATGGTTTTCCAGTTTTGTGTTCCACTGAAGAAAGAACATTCTACGTGTTTGGAACAAGAGGTTAAAGGGTAGAATTTTCATTTTTGAGTGACTTGTTCCTTTAAGGTACATGTGTGCCTTTTGTAATTACACTTTCTAACCAGAGAATAGTTTTGATTGCTATATATCTACGCTTTCAGGTATTGCATCCATGACTGTTCCTGTGTACATTGCTGAAACCTCACCGCCCCACCTGAGAGGACGCCTGGTCACTATCAACACTCTTTTCATCACAGCAGGCCAATTCATAGCCAGTGTTATTGATGGGGCCTTCAGCTACATGCAGCATGAAGGCTGGAGGTATGACCATCAAAAAGCAATATTTTTATGAGTGGCCCAGTTGCAGAATTTGCACTGAATCTAGAATTGTTCTTATTTATTTGCTGTGGATCAAATATGGAACTATATATATATATATATATATATATATATGTATATGTGTGTGTGTGTGTGTGTGTGTGTGTGTATATATATATATATATATATATATATATATATATATATATATATATATATATATATATATTTTTTTTTTTTTTTTTTTTTTTGAGAATTAGCGAAATGGAACAATTTTCATGATGCTCATAGTCTATGGCACCATGGTATAAGCAGTTAATGAGATTCAAGCTTGCAGTCTGAATTAAATGTGATGAGATAATCTATTCACTGTGTTGAATTGACTACCTCTGTGTTATGTGAACCTCAGGCCTACTGAAAATAATTTTCCTGTAGAGCAGATTTTGTAAATTGCATCATTCTCAATCTATATAGCCTGTTAATATAAACCTTCCGAACAATACAAAATAAACATTAAACCAGCTGTAAAATACCCTCCTCAGTCTCTGCAGATGTTGCTCTGGGAGCGAAAATGTTATAAAGATAATATCTACTTGATGGAAATGTTTCCATTTACTTTTATCTACCCAAGCAGCAAAACCACAAATCACTCTATGGAAATGAAAGGTTAACTGCTTAACCAACAAACTGTCATGACCACAACTCAGTAATCCATGTTTATATATTTTATTAAACTTAATAGGTTAATGTTTAGATTGTTTGTTTAGTATGAGTCAACTACGTTTTTATGATTTTGTTACCTGTATGAGTTATTACGACTTTTAATGCTGACTCGTTATGATGGATTGGCTTTACTGGCAACTACTGGAGAAATCTGATCTGATATGTATATGGAAACTCCATTAAACACCATACATTTACTTGAGAATCAAAGTAAAGTTTGTAAAAAATCTAGTAAACAAAATGTATTCACATTGAAATTTTTAATTGTAAGTCGTACTAAATTTAGTTTGATTCATGCAGCCCCATTTTATAATCCATACAATGATGAGAGTGTGGAAAACAAGCAGACGAATTGTTTCAGTGGAAATAGAAGATTTGCACTGTAATCTTGTTAAAGGAATAAAAAAAAAAGAGAATACAGATAATTTAATTATCTTTAACGTAATCAAATTCTGTTTATTTCTGCAAAAGATTCAGAACTGGGATTGTTATAAAAACAGTCTATACCATTTTACCATTAAAATCATGTTTTGTTCAAATCAGTTGAAGACTCATAAATTAGCAACAAAGCGTAGGCACCAGCTGAGGATGCATGTGTATTCTTATTAAGAATTTTTTTTTTCCTTCAATTTCTCTAATTTCTCTTCCAATATTGTTTCTTTTTCATCTGATTAGATATATGCTGGGTCTGTCTGTGGTCCCTGCATTGCTGCAGTTCCTAGGGTTCCTTTTCCTACCCGAGAGTCCTCGCTGGCTCATCCAGAAAGGTCTTACCCAGAAGGCCCGGCGCGTACTCAGCCAAATCCGTGGCAACCAGAACATTGACGAGGAGTATGATACTATCAAAAGCAGCATTGAAGAGGAGGAAAAAGACTGTGGAGGAGGTGAGAAAATAGTCTTGCACGCACATATATGCAAATAACTAAAAGAAACACAATTACAGGCATGGTTCAGTGTTGTCATTAAACTATGGAAAGTACTCAAGTACACAAGAGAACACTGTATGGATATTGGTAAACCTAAGAAGCATTAACATTTGCAGCATCAAAGTGCCCAGAAGTCATTTGTTTTCAATAGGAATTGGTGAATTAGGGTAAAATGGGCATCAGAAACTGCTTCCGATGCATCAAAGTTGTGGTGACCTAAAGGAATGGTCAATAATGAATTGTGGTACAGAGTATTTTGATGCAATGCTCCATGTGCATTGGTAACAGAATGCTGATTAAAAAGAAGTTCAATCATTTAGGTTCCAGTAGTCCCAGGTTCCAACTATAGAAACTACAAATTGCAGACAGTATGTGTTTCCATTACAGATTTGCACAAGACCTTTGTGACATTTTATAAAAGTCATAATAAAACATATTTGTTTTCCTCTTGTCACTAGTCATGGTGATAGATTTTGGTAGGTTTACATACATTGCATCCACCACACCAACCATTATTTTTATTGAAGGAGACAAAAGGCATGCATGGAGAGCTGCTTCTAAAACGTGTCGCAACGCAGCTGGTATAAATCATTGACTAGAGAGGCTGTGATCAGCTCTGGGCGCCACAGATTTGTGCAGTGTAAATAAGATGTTATAAAACCATAAATGGCAAGGAAAGCTCCTTATATTTGAGAACTGCCCCGTTTGAGGTGTTTCTTGGTGGTTATAGTACAATAAAGAATGATCATGTGACTTTTATGTAGTCCAGGTGACCTGTAAATTGTACATTTACATAAAACAGGTAATTTTTTAATTGCCTGAAAAACAACCGTATGTAAGCATTTTCTATTTTTAATGATATATAGGCGTTTTTGCGAAATTGACATGTTTCCATTGGGCATATTTTCAAAGTTCAATTTAAATTTGTGCAATTTAAAGAGTAATGGACGTTTAACGTCTACAGTTAGTGAAGCCCATGTGATCCCGTCCAAAATCTGGATGCAGCAATTGAGTTGGAACATCTACTAGCAAAGCAACAGTACAACAACTTGGCAACCTCTGTATCAGCGCACTATTCTTTCAATCTTTATGAATGTACGAAAAACAATTGAAAGTAATTAAAAATGTGGTAGCTAGTCTCATACAGAATCTAAAATGTTTGGGAAGAGCAGTGGATCTTGGAAAGTGGATTGCTTTTTTCTTTAATTACATCTGATTCAGAGGTCCATAACTACAGACTGAAGAGGCCTTTACATCCCACTTGCCTCTGCAAAGCTGAAGGTGAAGGAGTCCCTTAGAGTTTTAAAGCTCTATCCAGAGCATAAGCCTTATTATAGAACATACAAATGATCAAGTTGCACATTTTTCTCCGTCACAGTCCATAAGGTAATTTGGAGGAGATTCATGTTTTAGGGAGATTAATGAGATTAATGGAAATAAAAGGGGAACAAATCTTTTCTTAATGCCAACCAGTACATGCATGGCACACCAGCAATAAAAACATGAAAAGGCCACAGGTGTTCATGGCCGAAACTCATTTGAGTCAACCTATAATAGTCAAGAGCAATGGAAGGCAACATTACCCTCAATTCAATGGCACAGCAGGGCAGTTTAAACTACTAAATAGCATGTGTACTTGAACAGGATGTTTCATTCAAGCAAATCTAATTCGGCCGTAGGTGGAGACAATTACTAACCATGGGAAGTCACCCACCCCCTAACCAGACCTTATACAACCTCATTTACCAACAAATCACATGGCAGTAATAAACGCTCAGAGCTTTTAGCCGCCTTAGAACATCATCTGAACATGATTGACATTTTTCTATGAGATCTTCATCAAAAATGAGATTGTTTATCCAGACTAATGGCGTCTGGCTCCAACGAAGTCACTGTGAAACCAGCAGGCAGTAGTAACAGGAGCTGGAGAGAAGTGATTGTTCCTAAGGGACGTTCAAATGGACAGAAGTTTGCAGCAAATAAAAGTTATTCATTTTCAGTGAGAATTGGCAATTTAAAAAAAAATGAAGTGTGACCTTTGGTAATGTTTAGCAAACTTCAACCAAAGTCCTTTTCAAGAAAAGACAGTTTACTTGGCGGCCATATTGGTAGCTCCACCAGATAACTTTTGGGCATGCAAGACCATCTAATCTATTTAAAGAGAGAAAACAGTGGTAATGGATCACTTGCACTACAAAATATCAGTGGTGACAAATAATTTTAGATAATATATTTATATTTGTGTTGCAAACATGTACAGTGTCCTACTGTGCAGATTGCATGTTGTTTTGTATTGTTTGTCATCTTGTTTGTTATGATTGTTCCTGATGTGAAACACCTTGGCACTAATAGAAAAGCAAATGATAGATGTGGAGAGGATCAAGGGAATATAATGAGAAATCGTCTGTGAAAATGAGGTGACACTGTCAAACCTACCATCTGTGATCACACTGACAGAAACAGCTAAACTGAAGCATCACACAAAAAGACAGAAAGCAATGTAAGTGAATCAGTGAATTAAAGACCATTTTAATGGCTTCTTTAGCTTTTTTAATAAAACCATGTTGAGCTGTAAGGATGTTGTGGTTAAAATTAGGCAATATTAAGGCTATTTTACACTGAACATGAAAATTTGCTGCGAATGTTTGGCGTGATAAAGCTTTTGAATCAAAACAATAGATCCCTACTGGGCTATTCACACCAGGCACGATCGTTTGTGGTGCAAAAAAGCAAGGATTTTTTTTCCGCCCTGTGTGTTGATTTTCCCCCACATCAATCTCAGATGAAATGTGCTATCCAATTAGATCTGAGCTTAGATTACATGCACAGGACAGCTGCTGTTGCACAAAAGGAGCTGAGTGGTGGCGATGTTCCGAAAACCAGTGTAAACAGTGAAAACGTCTCAGGTTACATATGTAACCATGGTTCCCTGACACACTGCATCCTCTAGAGGCCACTGTGAGGGAATGCCTTTGGCATGGCTGGTGTCTGAATCATACAGGTGTATCTTAATAAATTAGAATGTCGTAGAACATTTTATTTCACAAATCAACTAAAATTTTGAAAATCGTGTATTAAATAAATGTAATGCACACCGACTGAAGTAGTTAAAGTCTTTAGTTATTTTAATTGTGGTGATTCTGGCTCACATTTAACAAAAAAAACCATCTCACTATCTCATCAAATTAGAATACTTAATAAGACCAGTAAGAAAAAGTTAATTGTTGGCCTCCTGTAAAGTATGTTCATTTGCTGTACATGTACTCAATACTTGGTAGGGGCTCCCTTTGCTTTAACCCACCTCCTCAATTCGGCCTGTTATGGAGGTGATAATGTTTCTGGCACTGCTGAGGTGCTATGGAAGCCCAGGTTTCTTTGACAGTGGCCTTTATCTTATCTGCATTTTTTTTGGTCTCTTGTTTCTCATTTTCCTCTTGACAATACTTGGTGAGTTTGCTGGCCAGTCAAGCACACCAACACCATGGTCATTTAACCAACTTCTAGTGCTTTTAGCAGTGTGGGCAGGTGCCAAATCTTGTTGGAAAATGAAATCAGCATCTCCAAAAAGCTGGTCAGCTGAAGGAAGCATGGAGTGCTACAAAATTTCTTGGTAAATGGGTGCAGTGAATTTGGTTTTCAAAGAATACAGTGAACCAACACCAGCAGATGACATTGCACCCCAAATCATCACAGACTGTGGAAACCTAACACTGGACTTCAAGCAACTTTGTCAGGTATTGGTAAGGGAGGAACTCAGGTGCAGACAGGGATTCTCAAACAAAGGGTTTATTACAAAAGGGGAAAACAAAACCCACGAGGGGGAAAACACGGAGCAAGGTAAAGACTAAATAACTAAAACAGGACTGGACTAACAAGATAAACAAGGACTCTAAATACTAACTATAAACAAACACTCACGGTAATACAAACACTTCTTTAAGGAACAATCACAGAGTGGAACAATCACAAGTACAAATCTCAATGACAATGAACCGACGCAAGACAGAGCACACTTGGAGACCTAAATAGGGGAAACAATCAAGACACGACAGGTGGCACAGATGGGACAATCAAGACACGACTAGGTTAACAAGGGGGGCGGGGCAAGGGAACGAGACAACACAAGCACATGGCCCAAAGACAAGGCCATGCGCTTGTACACAAAACAAGGGTCTGTCATGATCCTGCCTCAAGACTAGGAAAAATCAAGGACACGAGGGCAGGATCATGACAGAACCCCTCCCTTAAGGAGCGGCTTCCAGACGCTCCTCAAGGGAACATCAAACACGGGACATGACTGACATGACAGACTGGGACACAGACACAAACCAACAAGACATGACTAATAATAACAAAGGCAAACATGAAAACACAATGGCAGGGTTAGGGTGACATAACAAAAAAAACAAACAGGGAAGGGGAGGGGGCGGGACCACAAAGTTCATGGGGGGCAGACCAGGGTGAGTGGGTGGGGCAGGAGTTTTAGGAGGACAGGACGAAGGCTGACGACGGGGGGTACGGGCAGGTCTGGGTGGTGAGGGGCGGGGAGGGGTCTCGGGACAACTGACAGGGGACATGATAGGAGCAGACAAGGGACGCGGGGCAACACTTACGGGACGCGGGGCAAGACTTACGGGACGCGGGGAGACGACAGCTGGACACGGGGGGACAACATCTACTGGACACGGGACATCTACGGGACACGGGGGGACAACAGGACACGGGACATCTACGGGACACATCAACAGGATACATGACTTCATCAGCAGGACACGGGGCAACACTCACGGGACACGGGGAGACGACATCTACGGGACACGGGGAGACGACATCTGGACACTCGGGATTTCTGGGGACAGGGTCTGAGGACAAGACAGGACTGACGGGGACTTCTAGGATACGGACAAGACTAGACAAATAATCAGAAAAGGCTTTAGCCGCTAAGACAATTGGCATCTCCTTACGAGATGAGATACACTGAACTAAAGTCTTTGCTGCAGAGTCGGCCGCGGCACTCTCCTGCGCTCTCACGACTGCCGACTTGCATACTGCCCTCTTCTTTGCCGGCTCGGGGGCACGGGCACGCTCACCGCTGCTGGCACGGGCACGCTCACCGCTGCTGGCACGGGCACGCTCACCGCTGCTGGGTCGGGCACGCCAGCGCTCTCCGCTGCTGGCACGGGAACGCCCACCGCTGCTGGCACGGGCACGCCAGCGCTCTCCGCTGCTGGCACGGGCACGCCAGCGCTCTCCGCTGCTGGCACGGGAGGAGACAGGGTCACAGGACCGGCAGGCCCCCTCTTCCTCCTCTTCCTCCTTGGGCGCGGTGCAGAGGCCACAGCTGGGTCAGAGGCGGGTTGGGGGAGTTTGGTCTCGGGCAGGGCAGTCTCGGACGCCGAAGACTCAGAAGTTGACTCCCATGAAAACCGTCTCCCTCGTTTCATGGGGAGACTGCTGGCTGAGGAGGGCACCTCAGGACTCTGGGAGGGGCTTGCCTGACCCCCCAGGGTTGCCACGGCCAGGACACGACCCTCCGGGATCGCCGGCAGCTGGGTAGGTGGGGACCTCTGGGGCTCCTCCTCTCGCCCGCTCACTCCGGAACGACCTCCCCTGGTCCCCCGGAACACCACAAGGCGAGAGCCCTCAAAACAATCTCGCTGGCTGGCTGATGCCATCCAGCATTGCCTCCTGTCTGCTGAGTTCCTTGGTGGTCGGTTCATTCTGTCAGGTATTGGTAAGGGAGGAACTCAGGTGCAGACAGGGATTCTCAAACAAAGGGTTTATTACAAAAGGGGAAAACAAAACCCACGAGGGGGAAAACACGGAGCATGGTAAAGACTAAATAACTAAAACAGGACTGGACTAACAAGATAAACAAGGACTCTAAATACTAACTATAAACAAACACTCACGGTAATACAAACACTTCTTTAAGGAACAATCACAGAGTGGAACAATCACAATCACAGGTACAAATCTCAATGACAATGAACCGACGCAAGACAGAGCACACTTGGAGACCTAAATAGGGGAAACAATCAAGACACGACAGGTGGCACAGATGGGACAATCAAGACACGACTAGGTTAACAAGGGGGGCGGGGCAAGGGAACGAGACAACACAAGCACATGGCCCAAAGACAAGGCCATGCGCTTGTACACAAAACAAGGGTCTGTCATGATCCTGCCTCAAGACTAGGAAAAATCAAGGACACGAGGGCAGGATCATGACAAACTTAGCCTATGAGCTTCTCCACCCTTCCTCCAGACCCTAGGACCTTGATTTCCAAGTGAAATACAAAACTTGCTCTCATCTGAAAAGAGGACTTTGGACCACTGAGAAACAGTCCAGTTCTTCTTCTCCTTAGCCCAGGTAAGACGCCTCTGACGTTGTGTGTGGATCAGGAGTGGCTTAAAAAGAGGAATACAACAACTGTAGCCAAATTTCTTGACACGTCTGTATGCTTTGACCCCAGCCTCAGTCCATTTCTTGTGAAGTTTACTCAAATTCTTGAATCAATTCTTTCTTGACAGTCCTCATAAGGCTGCGGTTCTCTCGGTTGGTTGTGCATCTTTTTCTTCCACACTTTTTCCTTCCACTCAACTTTCTGTTAACATGCATCTACTTCTCATTCCAGCCTGATGACCCGACGGTAGCTGCTCGCATTTCAGCCTGTCTGAGTGACATTTCTAGCTGGATGAATGACCATCAGCTTCAGCTTAACCTTACAAAGACTGAACTCCTGGTGATTCCAGCTAACCCATTGATTCATCAAAACTTCTCTATACAGCTGGGCTCGTCAACCATAACTCCTTCGAGGACAGCCAGAAACCTAGGAGTTGTGATGGATCATCAATTAAGCTTCACTGACCACATTGCTACAACGACCCGGTCCTGCAGGTTTGCCTTATACAACATTAGGAAGATTAGACCCTTCCTGTCAGAGCAAGCAACCCAACTTCTTGTCCAAGCTCTTGTTGTCTCCAGACTGGACTATTGTAATGCTCTCCTGGCGGGCCTTCCTGCATGTACTGTCAAGCCTCTGCAAATGATCCAGAATGCAGCAGCGAGGGTTGTCTTCAATGAGCCAAAAAAAGCTCATGTTACTCCTCTCCTCATCAGGTTACACTGGCTACCAGTAGCTGCTCGCATCAAATTCAAGGTACTGATGCTTGCCTACAAGACGACCACTGGCATGGCACCAACTTAACTAAACTCACTGGTTAAATCTTATGTGCCCTCCAGAGGTTTGCGCTCTGCAATTGAACAACGCCTTGTGGTGCCATCCCAAAGAAATTCAAAATCACTCTCACGGACCTTTTCCTGGACTGTGCCCAGCTGGTGGAATGACCTCCCAATCTCAATCTCATTTTCAAGAAACATCTAAAGACTCATCTTTTTCGCCTGCACTTAACCTACTAACACCAGTACTTTTCCTTTTCTTGTCTTTTTCATTTAATAAAAAAAAAAAAAAAAAAAAATGATATACACCTGGCTATGCGTTCTATACTAGACTAACTGAGACTTGTCATGGCACTTGTATTCTGTTGTTGTTCTCTTGTTGACCTGACTGCTTCTATTGTTCTCATTTGTAAGTCGCTTTGGATAAAAGCGTCTGCTAAATGATTAAATGTAAATGATTAAATGTAATGCTTGGATACAGCACTCTGTGAACAGCCAGCTTCTTTGGCAATTAATGTTTGTGGCTTACCCTCCTTGTGAAGGGTGTCAATGATTATCTTCTGGACAACTGTCAGATCAACAGTCTTCTCCTTGATTGTGTAGCCTAGTTAACCAAACTGAGAGACCATTTTGAAGGCTCAGGAAAACTTTGCAGGTGTTTTGAGTTTATTAGCTGATTGGCATTTCACCATATTCAAATTAGTAATTTGCTAGTGAATTGGTAGGTTTTTGTTAAATGTGAGCCAAAATCATCACAATTAAAAGAACCAAAGACTAAACTACTTCAATCTGTGTGCACTGAATTTATTTAATACACAAGTTTCACAATTTGAGTTAATTTATTGAATTAAATTAACTTTTCAAAGACATTAAAATTTATTGAGATGCACCTATACAATCAAAACATGACAAAAACATTGGCCAACGAAAGCCCATGACGTCATTACTGGCGTGATTACAGTATATAAGAGTATCGGGAGAATGTGTCAGCCGCTTTTTCATCTGAAGATCACATCCAAAGCAAGGCGAGACTTCTAAAGGACAAGGTCTCTCATACTCCAATTAGGGGTGGGTATCGATTGGGTTTTATTCGATACCAGTGCCATTTCGATAATTTTAAAACGGTACCTAAGGCTAATAAATGTATTTCATGATCAGGGTCATTATCTAATACAAAACCACACATAATTTTTCTACTGTATCTCTGTCAATCACTCTGATATTTAGTTAAAATGAGTGCTGTCTGTCACTGTCTTTTCACAGTTATGTGTATGACTGTTTGCTCATTCTTTATAAAGTAGCAATAAAACTTTTGCACAGTAGTGTATGCATAAAGTAGGTATAATTAAATGAAGTATATTTAAATAAGTGTAATTAAAGTATGCGTTCGTATGTGTTAAGGGCTAGATTGTCGCTAGAGGAAACAGCTGCGTGTGATGAGAGGTGAATGGATCGGAGACTTTACAGTAGATGACAAAACGATTGCTCCCTCGTGACCTTTTGTAAAAGGTCCTGCTCCAGCGTGGCTGCGGATTGAAGAGTGCACTGAAAAACGGAGAGGAGACCGCTCTGCCGCCGTTTTCAGATAAAATTTAAGCTCTGACTCTGAGATGATCGCGAATTTGTGTACAGTTTATGGTGCTAAATGCTATAGTGCCGCTAAAAAAGCCTAGTGACGCCCGTGCTTCTTGTGTACATTTCGGAGAACCAGGACAAATTTAAATTGATCGCTCAGTCATTTAAGAGGCACCGAAATAAGGCACCGAAATCTGCTTACTTATTCGGTTTGGTACATACCGGTTCCATAGGTACCAGTGCCATATTGGCACAGGGTTTTGGTACCCAACCCTAACTCCAATACCCTGCATACCCCAATAATTTACCTGTTAAGGGCTGGGCTTTGGGCCTAAACTGAGGGCAGAGCTGGAAGTCTTGGAATCAAAAACCTGTTAACCTGCATCCAGATGCAGGTGTCTTCAACTCGCCTCAACTTACATGTGTCAATGTTTACGATATTACAATGTTTTACAATGTTTACGATGTTACAATGTTTTACAATGTCTGCATGATTGCCCTCTGTTTGAGTGCAAATCAGCACGCTATCACTGTGTAATCACGACTGTGACGAGTCGGGCGGGGCTGAGGGCCCTGGGAACGGGTGAGGACCCACCGGTCTCGAGTCCCATGGAGGAGATGGAAGGATATAAAACAGGAGCGACAACAGTGACGGATGAGAGAGGACCAGCCCTGGGCTTTTTATTTGAATCTATTTTATTTGTGCACATCAGTCGTCCGTGAGGGTTGTCCCCGTCAGGGGATGTTCTGTAATTGCCATACAAAGTTAAATCAAAGTACGTAAATTAAATACAAAAAGTAAAAAAATGTTCTTACTCAAATTATTCTTATTGTATTTTTCTAGTGCTCAAATAAATCACTTATATGATGTCTAAGTTTCTGTCTAGTGTTTCATAATTGAAAAACAAATATGCAGTGGTATGTTTAATGACTAAATAGTTTGTAGAAGCCTTCAATACAGTTGGTAAATAGTTTTTATATTGGGGGGGCTAGACATAGTTTCAAAAAAATGTTTGTAGGAATCTCATTTTTCATGAAATCTTCTTCAGATTTGAAATAGAAACTCATGAGACATGCAACTTTCAACCCATTACTTTTCTTGATTGCTCCAGGACTGATTTTATGTATTTTTATATCAAATAATAAAAATAATTCAGTGTGGTAAAAAAATTCCAAGGCACTTCAGTGTCTATAACTTTTTATATTTTTGAGCATTCTCAAATCTGGTTGATAAAAAGTAAAGCCCAAATTGTTTTCTTTCCAAAGACACCAAAATGATGTAAGGAACTGTAGCACAGAAGTAAGGAACTGTTAAAGTTTTAAGTAAGGTAGAGCACTTTCAGCTGTGAGTCCCATAATGGGGGATGCTGGCTAACAGGTTAAGGGGATAAGGCCAAGCATCTAGAATTGTATACTAGACCCTGGCCTGTCACCCAGGAGGCTACTGCCAGCTCTGCATGCAAGGTACTGACCTGACATGTCCTTGGTGGCAAACAGGAAAGGTGTCACCAATGATACATAAGGTGAAAAATATGGCCTGAGCCATCTAAGAAAAAGGGTACAAGGCTGGCAGTGCTTAACTCATACCATATAGGATTTTAGAAAACTGCACAGGATGCTTAGCATGCACTCTTACCACAATGCATGTTTTAGAAAGTGCACAGAATCTCAGTGTGCACTTACCATAACTTAAATTCTAGCACTGTTGCTAAAGGTGTCACAGAGGCTGTTTCTTAGACAGGCCTAATCATAAGAGCAGCATGTCAGGGAGGCAGAAGGTGGCCCTACAACATGTCATGACTGCTAACCAGTTCTCTAGAGCAGTGGTTTTCAAACCTTTTTTTTCCACTGGGCCACAATGATGTCCAACTGCAAGTCTTACGGGCCACATGCATATAATTTACATTTTACATTTACATTCATCACCAATACAAACCAACAAGATTTATATTTTAGCCTAAATATTATGATATCTGATTACATTCATTAAAATAAATGAATAATTCTACTCACCATCAATAAAAACACCTGAGCAGAAAGAAATTGTGAAATTCAGCTTGAAAGGAGTAACAGCACGATGAAGTTGCAATTGTAAGTTGTCTGTAAGACGCTCATGGAAGTCTGACTTGAAGAGTAACAATGCAGTTAATGTGCATTCTCAAATGTAGCCTATGTTGATCCAAATATGGAAAGCACTTTCAAATGTAACTATCTGAGGTTCTCTTCAGAGATGTTCCGTCACATTTCTACAATTACGTATGATAGTATGGGTTTTTCTTTTTGCCTGAACATCTTCAAGCAAGTGGTGGGACAAACCGAAAGTTCCCTTTCAGTCGGTCACTCTCGGAGCCACGTCGGTGACCGAAGAATATGGGATATCGCTTCGATAGACCAATCTACTTCGAGTGTAAACTAAACGAGCCAATGCACATTGTCATGCAATTATTGCATCCAGCTGCCGCTGATCACTGCGTGAGTATAAGAGGACAGCAGGTGCAATGCATACCAGCTTTTCGCTTCGGAGCCGAGCGTTAGTATGGCTCTGCTCAACTGTGTCTGCTGTGAACTACGAGTTCAGCACGCTCTCGGAAGCTTCATGTGTTGGCGAGACGGCGCTTCAGCGGCGGTCGTTCCTGTGTCGAGTGGATTGCACACTTCAGGCTGCACTACCCCTGTCGTGTTGCAAACGGCCAATTCCCCTGTGCGCCTCAGAACTAAAAGCACTAGCTGCAGTGGCACATTAATTGCCTAGAGTTGTTAGCAGCGCACCTTGCCTTGAACCGTCTCAAAGGTCTCTTAGGAGGCAAGCATGTGCTGGTCCGATTGGACAACACTGCGACTGTTGCGTACATAAACCGACTAGGTTATCTGCGCTCTCGTCGGATCTCGCAACTTGCCCGCCACCTCCTCCTTTGGAGTCAGAAGGTTCTGAGGTCACTTTGTGCCGTTCACATTCCAGGCCTGCTCAGTCATACAGCCCACAAGCTGTCTCGAGCAATGTTCCCGGGAGAATGGCGACTCCATCCCCTGACGGTCCAGCTGATTTGGAGGCGGTTCAGAGCCGCTCAGGTAGACCTGTTTGCTGCTCCAGAAACATTTCACTGCCAGTTGTTCTACTCCCTGACCGAGGGAACTCTCGGCACGGACGCACTGGCACACAGCTGGCCGCGGGTCCCACGCAAGTATGTGTTTCCCCCAGTAATCCTTCTCGCACAGACACTGAGCAAAGTCCGGGAGGACGTGGAGCAAGTCTTGCTAGTAGCGCCATATTGGTCCACACGGACCTGGTTCCCCGAACTAGTGCTCCTTGCGACAGCCCCTCCTTGGCCAATTCCTCTGACGAAGGATCTACTGACTCAGAGATGGCGCTCCATTTGGCACCCGCGTCCAGACCTTTGGAAACTCCATGTCTGGTCCCTGGATGGGACGAGGAGGTTCTAGGTGACCTACCCTCAAGAGGTAGCGAACACCATCACTTCGGCAAGAGCACCGTCTACGAGACACACTTACGCCTTGAAGTGGAACCTGTTCATTGAGTGGTGTTCTTCTCACCGAGAAGACCCCCGAAGATGCCCGATTGCGGTCGTGCTGTCCTTTCTGCAGCAAGGGCTGGAGCGAAGGCTGTCTCCCTCCACCCTCAAAGTCAAGGTTGCTGCTATTGGTGTGTACCATGACCCTGTGAATGGGAAGTATTTGGGTTAGCATGACCTCATCATCAGGTTCCTTAGAGGGGCCAGGAGGTTAAATCCATCCCGGCCCCCCTGTATACCCTCTTGGGTCCTGTCTCTAGTGCTTAAATCACTACAGCAGGGCCCATTCGTGCCTTTGCATTCAGTTGAGCTAAAGTTTCTTTCATTGAAAACTCTGCTCCTGCTTGCACTGGCCTCCATCAATAGGGTAGGGGACCTGCATGCATTTTTGGTCGACGATTCGTGCCTAGAGTTCGGGCCGAGCATTAAGGTGCTACGTATACCGGAAGCAAAGCTTCAGGACCTCAGACCAGCTCTTTGTCTGTTACAGAGGCCGGCAGAAGAGGAGTGCTGTCTCTAAGCAGAGGATGGCCCACTGGATTGTGGATGCCATATCCCTGGCTTATCAGGCTCAGGATGTGCCCTGCCCATTCAGGTTGCGAGCTCACTTAACTAGAAGTGTTGCATCCTCCTGGTGAGCTGGCTCGTGGCGGCTCGCTGACAGATATTTGTAGAGCTGCGGGCTGGGTGACCCCTAACACGTTCGCTAGGTTCTATAGCCTTCGTGTAGAGCCGGTATCCTCCTGTGTTCTCACCTAAAACAGGTAGTGGCACTGAGAGGCCCCGGTTACTGTCGGCTTGCTTAAACTACTCCAGAGTGTCCATACTGTAGACCCTGTTGAGATCCTCCATCACCCTAAGCAGCTGGACGCGGCGGAACGTCCGGCGCCAGGCCTTCATGATGTATCCATGAGAACCATTGAAGGGTGGGTTCCATATTGAAACCTAAGCAGTACTCATATGTTTATAGTCCACGGTATAGCCTTAGAACCCGTGTTTCCCCGGCAGACTTCTGCCTTCCCAAGAGGGTTTTAATCACCTCAAATTTCTCCTTATACTCCTAAATGGATACTATATGTGTATTTGCCTCCGAGACCTCCTTCGGGAAGGATGGGGCTTCCGCAGCGTGCCGGCTCCAAGCGGACTGGGTACGTTTTCCCAGTGTTATCCAATCTCACCCAGTGAGGTAGCGCTTTGACAACTGTGAATGGAGCTACTTGTTCTGAGCCCCGGCCTACACCTAATAGGGGCACAGGCGGTTCGCACAGGGCACTGGAAGGGGCAGGACCCATGGCGCTTTGATAGGGATCCCATATTCGTCGGTCACCGGCGTGGCATCGAGAGTGACCGACTGAAAGGGAACGTCTCGGTTACGTATGGTAACCCTCTTTCCCTAAAGGAGGCAACGGAGACGCCACGTCCCGTCGCCATGGTTGCTGTACCACCGCTGAGCTGCCGGGTCCCCGGGTCGGCTCCTCAGCGTAAAACTGGTATGCATTGCACTTGCTGCCCTCTTATACTCACTCAGTGATCAGCGGCAGCTGGATGCATTAATTGCATGCCAATGTGCATTGGCTCGTTTAGTTTACACTCGAAGTAGATTGGTCTATCGAAGCAATATCCTATATTCTTCAGTCACCGACGTGGCATCTCCGTTGCCTCCTTCAGGAAACGAGGGTTACCATACATAACCGAGACGTTTTCAATACTGAGACAATTCTTCTTTGTATGTGTTCCTTTGCTGGCATTTTCCACATTTCCTTTTTTCCCTTAATAGCAAATTTGTCCATTCTAATGTTCAATTTTAGCAAACTAATGGCTGCTGATGACTGAATTTAATTCTGCCAAAGTTCGTGCTTGCACTTTAAGAGTTTGTTAAATGTGCAACGTTAATATATAAACTGACCAAGGAGGAGACAGCTTAACAACTTAATATGGTTGCATATGGAAATCTTGGGAGTGGTGCTTTCAGCTCTCAGGCTGGGGTGGGCCCTCATAGATCCAACTAAGAGTTATAGGCTCATAGCTAGCCCTCGCAGTGAGGGGAGCACTTCCAAGCTCAACCAGAAGGCAGCACTAAACTAGAAAGGGCAGTCTAGCAGGGCCCGATTAGAGACCATCAACTGTTACAGCTGAACATAGTCCCATGCTGTATATCTAGATAGAGTATGTGGGTCCCAGACTCAAAATAATCTATCGAAACCATGGAACCCAATAACCCATTCATGCATGAAGAGCTACTGCTCCTCAGAGCCAAAGCACTCAGGCAGGGTATCCACAGAAACACATCTACAGGTTCTTACAGGTCCTAACCCAGTAACAAAGTCAGAGGTACAAAGAGAAATGTCCAAGTAATGCTGCAGAGAAAAGCTATTTATTGATTTCACATAAAACTAGCAATAGAGAGATGAAATTAAGATTGTACTCACCCACCACGGCTCCCATGCATAAATCAAGTTAATGGATATATTCTGAAGGAATCAGTAGGTAATTCTATGAGACATAGCAACTAACCAAAACATCATAGGTCCAGTATGAGAGGCTGCAGTGCAAGTTCAAGAGGCTCCTGCTTAACTTCGGTCAGGTGGAGGGGATGGTGGCTTCAGGGGGGAGGAAGATGAGAGCAGATGTTAATACCCTCAGAGGGAGGTCAGTAGATATTTTAGGTTTTACTCTGGTCCGGAAGAAGGCGTTGAGAATGCCTCGCCTGGATCACCTCACTCAAGTCTTGGCTGCTAACATTTGATTCACGCCTCCTTTGAGTCCATTTTTTTCAAATTGTAATTGTACCTCTATTTATATTTTAAGATGTATTCTTGTAAGCATTATAGATAGTTTGTGTTTCTAGTGTAGAACCAAACTTTACTTACTTTAATATAATGCTGTATACTGAGCAGCGGACATTGTTAAATCCATATACGAGATGCATATTTGAGGAAAAATGTATTGTTAGTCAGCACCACTGAGCATGCAGAATGTGATCGATCGTTTCTCGCTTGGTGTGAAAGCACCGTTTTTCTGTGATTCGCCTCGCTTTTACCGTATCAAGTACAAACATTGTGATTATAATTCAGCATCAGCGTCTCTGCATACCATGAACCTGAATTTCCTGGTAGTCAATCATTGCCTTTGAAGGATGGCTTTCTTGGCTTCTTCCTCTGCTGGTGGGTCATCTAGCTCCAGTTTAATGGCTTGCTGAGGGATTTTGGCTGAAGGCTTTTTCCTGCACCATATGCTGGTCTCCAAAGTGTTCCTGATAGTGCTTGGACCAGAGATGCAGGATGAAGCATAGAGGGGCTTCTTTTGCTGAAGAAACCATGCCATTTCATCTCGCTTTTACAAGTATTTGAGTAAGAAATAGGCAGCATTAACAACTCCCATAAACTCTTTTGCAGCTACTGTCAACTGGCTATAAATCAGAACCATTTTTTAGTTTTATTTTGACCGATCTCGGTTTCAGAATTGCATTGCAGTAATTTTATTATTTTCTGAAGTTTGTAAAGAGAAGAAAGTAGAAATGTATATTTTCCTAGTGGAAATTTACATGTTCAGGACTTTAAATTTAAATTTAAGTTTAAATTTTAGTGAATTGAGTGCGAATTTGCTTTTATGTGTGTAGATGGGTTTTATCTTGATTTTTACAACTGTACATCTTGTACTGTTTGCCATTTTGCACAGTTACACCTTATTAACACCTTGCATCTAAATGTCTGCTTTCATCTCCAGACTTCATTATACTTTAAGTGGCAAGATTTGCAAGTCTTATTTATACCATGACAAGTTGCATATTAAAATGCTGAAGGCATCGTCTTTTAGTTCAGTAATTAGATTTGGAAAAAAAGGGTAAAAAGAGCAAAACTGTTCAGTGTGGTGAAATTTACGGTACTAATATTTTTTTGAAAAATGCATAAAAAAAAATTCACACAATATATGTTTCAATAAAATGTTGCTGCCATGTGTCTGGATGAATGTAAACAAAATGCAAATATTATCAGGGACTTAACTATAAACATCTCAAAAGGTCCAATTAATGTAACATTTTCTTCAGATTTATCAGGAATGGAGCTGATCAGAATGATATTTTCATTAATTCATTTTCATTAATTTACACTACACCACTTAGTGTAAATTAACTAATGCTCACTATAGCACCCTGTGTGGAAATACTGAGAATCCATTGTGTACGTCCATTGCATTGCAAATGGCAAATTCTTATCAAGCCTGTGCAACTACAGGTGTTTGTGTTCACGTACTTGCATAGCATTTTCAGGCCCATTCTCAAAAATAGCACTTTTTAAGTATGAGAAAAGCCTTCCGGGCATATTGTCTGTAAATGCTGAACAAATTTGTTATCTATTTTGTATATGGGTATATAGGTGTGTTTGTTCTGTCACCATCATGGTGATTGTATCCTAGAGTGAGACATTGCAAATAACCTACTGTATATTATCTTTTGATGAAAGCATAATGTGAGAAGATTGGATCTCATGCTTTTAGTGCAGTATATTAACAAGACCAGAGAGCATTAGAGCATAATAATCCATTCAGAAGTTCTGTGATTTTTGCCACGTCATTTTCATTCAACATTCTGTCGGTAGCTTTTATAATATAATGCTCTCGGTTAAAATATACCACAAATCTTTTTGCTTCTTGTATGCTTCTCTGAGACCCTTTTGGTCGATTTTTCTGAAATGAGTAGGAACAGGGGCCACAGGTTTGATGGACCGTGCCGAAATCTCTTATCTGCCACATCTAAATGGATACACACACATACACATTCACCTTTAGCTGGTAAATATTGTCACGCTTATTATGTCTTATAATATGAGGTGAGCTTCTCAATGAATATTCTGCCATTTTGGTGACATTTATCAGGATTGTGGGAAGCTGAAAAGAACAGTGGGTTAGAACAATGTCCAAGAAATCCAGAATAATTAGAGCTTTTTCAAGCATGTTCAATAGAAGAGAGGCTTTTCATGCATTTTCATACAGCTCACACATAATAGCTCATGATGTTATTAGAAAGCGCTGTGGATTTGCACTTTTGGTCTGAAAAGAGCTCTAGGAGGTGAAATGTTGCTGAATACTTGCAGATAAGAGTTTGAGAGAACATGGGCGATATTGTTTAGATTAGGAAAATATTCCCAAGGTACCGTATTTAAAATGATTTGTGCAAATGCACTTTTTTCCCCTTATCCTTACATTGATATATATTTTTTGATGGCTATTCAAAGTAGCCTTGCATTTTAATGATTCTTGGCTCACAAATCACTTGCACATCTTTTAAAAATATATTTTATATTGCTAGATACAGTAGATGACCTCAAACTAGACATTAACAAAACATCAAAACGTCTAAATTTGATTTGACGGGGTCTTTAGCTTGGGAATATAAGGTAAGATGGTTAGCAGTACAGTAATCATACAAATGCCATAATTGTTGAAATTCAGTACATTTTGACAGTTTAATACCCGTCTATTTGACCTATCCATCATTTACTGTGACTGTGTTTTTTAAGTGATCTCAGTGAATTATGAATCTGTTTAATTAGCAGCTGGTGTCTCACTCTAAAATGTAAACATTAATGATGAGCGTTTGGGTAAGTCGTGTTTCCAATGACAACAGCGCTGAGATCAGGTGGTATTTAGTGGCCCTGTTATCTGTCTCGAATAAATGGGAGAGACAGACAGCTGTGTAAAGCATATTTGTCCCTTATGTTCTCCTGTCATCTGTGAAAACATCATTTTCCATCATACTGCGGGATATTGGCAGGCTGTAATGCGCTGTTGAGATGTTATTGCCTTACAGTCAATACCAAACCAATCAAAAAAGTGGCATTTTGTTCTTCTCTTGTCTTTAAATGCCTGACATTGAGGAGATTAAATGTCCTTTAAGCCTTTTTTTAGAAATAAATCTCTTTTCTTTACCATCTGCTTTGTCATCACTCTTGATTCTTTATGACTTTATCTCATTTCTTTAGGATTGTATGTATATAAATCCTTTGCCGGTATTTGAGAGTGGGTCTATAAAGTGTTGTTATCAAACCATTTAGTATTCACTAATTAAAATATATTTACTCTGAAACAGAGTTTTCCAAAACCAAATATTATTTTTTTTAAGATTACAATTAGCCAAAAGTGTCCCTAATTGGTGAATCACCTAAATATATGATATTGTGGCGATAATCAGTTATGCCAGTGTTGTGCTCTCACAATATGAACTGTTTTAGTCTTAAGGGATTTAGTCTCAAATTTCACAGCATATCTGTAATTAAAAGGGAGATGGAAAAGGTGTAAAAGAACAAAAGAGAGAGTGAGAAGACCTTTTTTTTCATTAATGTTAAATGAAAGTCACAGTAGAACAGAAGCTCGATCAAATTCTAGTCTGCTGCAGTTGTCAGCAAACCCTTTCTGACTTTTATAAATAAAGAGCCTTGCTTCTACATAATTAGGAAAAAGTATTCTCAGAGTTGCATGGATTCTACCCACACTTGAGGCTTTTGGGGAGATATGCATAAATAGGTAATTCCCAGCTGTAATTAGTTAGAATATGGAAAATAAGAAGAGTGTGTACCATAGAAGATAATAAATGTTTGACTTTGGGGCTGTTTGACTGAGCATACTGTAAATAGAAGCTTATTTAAATAGCACTAGAAAGTTCTATTCATTCATCGCTCAAACATTTCTTCATACAAAATAATGCATTTCATTTTTGGAGTAAAAGAGGTGTCCTGGCAAACAAATTTTGTGTTTTTTATTTTATATCTATTTACTGAATGGAAGTTCCATTGTACGGTTAAAACTGCAGTGTTTTCCAAACAGGTTTCCCAAACACGCCCCTTGCTTGCCATTGGTCAGTCAAACAAACAGACACAAACTCAAGCTACTGATTGGCAGTGAAGCTCATCAGTCTGGCACCAATGTTTTGAAAGTACTATGTAACTGTAGCATTTACAATTTCAGTAGAAATTCCCCAACAAATGGATATTATAGAGATATTTTAGTACTGTTATAGAGATTCTTTAGTACTGTTACAATCAAAAAGGTAACACTTTATAATAATAACTAATTCCAATTACAGTATCTAGTTGCTCATTAACATGCCTGTTATTAACATATTCCACGTATGACCGTATTCTACCTCCCTAATCCTATCCAATACCTAAACTTACTAACTATTAATAAGCAGCAAATTAGGAGTTTATTGAGGCAAAAGTCATAGTTAATGGTTTGTTAATAGCGAAAATTGGATTTTAAAATATTCGCAAACATTTATTTTGTGAACTGGTCCAACAGGATCATTAAAATAGCTAGTTTAAAGGAACCATTTATTTACATCTGGTTTTATATGAAGATGTGGTTTGCGCATGGTTACATTACTGGACAATTTCAGTAAATCGTTCTTGCCCTCGTTTTTTATATCCTTCCTCTTTTTGCCATGACTTTCTAAATCTTTTTTTTTTTTTTTTTTTTTTTTACCCCACTGGCCATAGGGTGCCATTACCAAACAATATGCTTTTCTGAGCTTTGTGCTAGTGAAATGTCACTGCCCATCTGGGAACATATGGTCCTCACCTTGCAAAAGGACACAAAAGCAAACCCTTATATGACAAAACCTGTGATGAACCTCTCAGGATGCAGACCATTATGTCTGCATGGTGGGAAATGTTGGCATTTTGCCAATACTGATGTAATATGCGGTAACACTTTATTTTAGGGTTTCTTAACTAGTTGCTTATTAGCATGCATATTACTAGAATATTAGCCATTTATTAGTAGTAATTAAGCACATATTAATGTCTTATTCTACATGACCTTATTCTAGAATTTTACTAAATAGCTTAACATAACAACTACTTACTAACTATTAATAAGCAGCAAATTAGGTATTTATTGAGGGCAAAGTCATATATAATTGTGAATATGTGTTCCATAGTGTTACCTAATATACTGTTTAGGGAACATAATTCAGTACTTGAAATGTGATTCTAGAGTTCTGTTTAGTATATACTGCACAGTACTGCATACTTTTATTTTAATTGTAGTTTTGGACTTTTGTCACGTATTAATCATTTACAAAAATGATAGAAATTGGGGTGGGGTTAAGCAGGTTGGTTCTAGACCCTTTTTACATGAGCTTCAGCTCCCCTGTCTGTCGTCTCAACCCCCTAAAACTATTAGCAAATATCTGAACCATCAGGCCAGTGTTGTTTCCTCAAGAAAGTTTATCACATTCTCATATGTTTAAGTCCTGTCAGTTTAAGTAGATTTTAAGCCATTTTCACAAACACAGTAAGGTACTGTTTATTTAGCTAGCCTAATTGTTATTTTTATATCTAATGATCTATCTGAGAGTTCAACCACCCTGAAGATGAAATATTAGAACCACTCCTGGGGTTGAGTCAGTTTAATGCCACATTGTTGCAGTTATGTCAATTCCTTATACTATTTATTAGAGTAGTTTAGTAGTATTTTATTCTTAAAACATATAAGCCTGTTCCCATCAAAACAAAGGCTTGATGCCAAAATATTCATGGAAATTCAGTGCACTTAATATTTTTTTCATTTGAATAAATAGCTAATAATGTGCCTGTTAAGACCAACTCGAACATTTGCATGTCGTTGTTTCTCTTTTTCATTGCATTGTAAAGAAAACTGGCCAACCAGTACGATTTGCACTTTTGGTCACAAGCCTAGAGCCTCTGTGATTACATAAAATTATAATTATTATAACTAATTTTAATTTTTAATAAAATTGGAATTTTTTTATTTTTGCTAAATGTTACGTCTACGGCATCTGTTTGTTTAAAATGTGATCACATGCTTAGAAACCTTAATTAAGCTTATTAAGTAAAACGTACTAATATAATTTTTTATCTATTTCTTATGGAAACCCGTTTCCACCACTGATTAAAAAAAAGAAAAAAAGAATTTAATTATGAATTTTTATCTCAGAGTTATGATATAAACTTGCATTTGAAAATTAAGAAGTCAGAATAAAAGATACTTCATATCCCACAATTCTGAATTAATAACTCACAAATGCAAGTTTATATCTCACAATTATGATAAAAAAGTCAGAACTATGAAATAAAAAGTTGCAATTAACCTTTTTATAGTATCTGCACTGTGTTGCGTTGTTTTTCTCTGCATATCATTTTAGTATGTGGCTAGCAACGCTTTCTTTGTAACATTTTTTTCAGAGCCTAAATGAACAAAGCTTCTAGGTGACAGTCTTAGAGAAAAAAAAAAAAACACAAGAAAAGAGTGAGAAAGGAAAAGCGAGACCTCGCTTCCATCTCCTGGGCACGTCTGGAAACCTAGCAACCAATCACCCGGGGCAGTCTCAGATAACTACCCAGCTGCCAAGGTGCATCTGTGTAGCAGGGCGGCTTGAACGCAACCAAGTCTAGAGATAGAGAAGCTGACATGGTGACTGAAAATTGGAATACCTGGCAACCGGTCTACATGACGCTTGGTCAAAAGCGTGTCAAAAGAGATATGAGACTGTCTAATAGCACATTAATCTTATTGTTTCTTTGTTGCCATGGTGTTTATGAAAGAAAGGAGCTGGCATTCGTTCTTTGCTTGGCCTCCATTGAACTCCCTTATAATGACACACAAGTGGTCAGTTGCACAGACAAGTGACTTAAAGCGTAATTAGATTGTGCACATGCTTGATTAGACACTGATGAATGCAGTCGACTGTCTTTCTGTGGTTCCAAAGTATATGACACATCGATCAGCCTGCCGTCTTCGAATATATCAAGATATCACTGACAGGAATTTGTGTTGTCAATGAAGGTCACTTGTTCTCAGGCAACACTATCGATTAGGTTTTTTTTTTTTTTTTGGATTGCTTGGTCAGCTGGTGTCCATCTGGTGGCTGTGATGATGACTTAGAATGCGTAGATGCTAAGCACCCTCAAATTAAATCAATAGCACCCTAAGTTAAAGCTATAATAACGGCATTTCATTGGAAATTTGGCGAACTATCCAGAGAATTATGGTTTTTGCAGAGTTGAGCAATGCAGCCAATCTCTGACATATCTGTTGATTTCTTGAACACAACAGACAATCAGAGGCATTTTAATTAGAATCCACTCACTGCTCAGATTGTCAGTTTTTGTTTAGGTGTTTTGTTCAGCACGAATCATCTCATTTTAACAAGGTGTAGACACAATGTAAATATATATACACACACACACACACAGTACACATATGGTTAGAGCACATTTACTAATTTAAGAAGCATCCTCAGTGATTTGATTCTGGAGCCGGGGCTACTTAGATGAAAGATGTTGTTTCATAGTGCTGGGTAGCAAAGTCTCTGGCAAGTCATGTCACTCGGTGGCCATCTTTGAAACACCTTTTGGGCATGCGAGTTCAGCTCCTATCACTTTGAATGGAGTAACATCAAATTCTCCAAAACTGTTCACTAAGCTTACGATTACATTTTATATTTAAAATCTCCAGTGAAATCTGACAACAGCGGTGTCATAATTGTTGTTTCTTTTGCTCAAATAGCATTTTAAAAAGCATATTTTTTAAGGCTAGATCAGGTAGTAACTGATTAAATGTAAGCTACAGTAGGTTATGTAGTCAGATTCCAAAAATTAAATACTTGTATATTACATTTTAAAATGCTCATAATCAGATTACAGTTATTTTATGGATTACATTATTAAATATTATTCACACAATGTCAGTGAATGAATCTTTTTTCCCCTTCTCTTTTAAAATTTCCTTTCTAAAAATCCTACTGTGTCATACCATTTAGCCTTGAATATATTCACAAATGTTGTTTAAATCAATTTGCAGATCATACTTCTGAATTTGTGGGGAAAAAAGCACCACTGAACCAATAAGATCATGTATGAAACAAATACTGGGAATTATGCAAGTTATAGTGACTTTCAGTCAAAAGTGATTTTCAGTCATTTCTGATTCTGTAAGTCTGGGGGAAAATAAATCTAATCGGGCATGTTTGTAAAAGTTTTTTGATATAATGCAGTAATTCACAATAGATTGTGTCAGCCAACCCCCTTAAAATAAAATATGTTTTTAAAATATATCTCTGAGGAAGTTAATATTTCAAATAATTGAACAGCACATTTGCATGTTTGTAGTTCTCTGCTATTGGTTAATGGTGATATTGACATGCAGGTTTACCAATAAAATATTTATATTTTCAGTGTTGAAGTGTTTCAACAATTTTTATGGTTTAGCAGATCTTACATGAAGCACAGTTTGGGGATATATAAGCAGGGTATGTTAATAGTAAGTTTGAAACTAGTTTGTTAAAAAGTAATCCAAAAGTAACTCTGTTAGATTGCATTACCTAAAATTAGTAACCTTGATTACTTTACTAACTAGTTTCAAACATGTAATCTGTAATCAGTAATGGACTACAATTTGTAAGTAATCTACCCAGCACTCATAATAAATATATTACTTTAAATATGTTGCATAAACATTGTTTTGATGTTGTTAGCACTGCCCTTGCCAATATTTCCATAAACCTTATGACCAAAATATGTTGCCGTTCCAATTATCGCTCTGAACATCTGATAATATTACATTAAATGAGAAAGAAGTTTTTCTGTCAATATAGGATGGAATTCTAATAAAAACCTTCCAAATAGGCATTATCACACAGTTTATGGGACAGTGCATTGTTACTTGTGACTAAAATGTAATGTTGCCCTTTCATAATGATGTACTGCAGCAGAACTCAGTGGAACCAAACTCAAGTGTTGCAAAATGCTAAAATCATTTTGTGCTTCCTGAGTTGTCTCTTAAACTGTAAGGAGATAATGTAACCATAATTGATGTGTAAAATGAATTCCACATAAAGAAGTTTTTGCCACACGAGTCAAGAGTGCACACTCTAATTGCTTACAGAGGTGTTTAAGTAAAAAGGTGTTTTTCTAGCTAGTGTCATTTGCAATTGAGCACAATTGGGGATTCCATGATAGAGAGGATCAAAACGAAAGTAATTACCTTGTCTTTTAAAAAAGTAGTTCAACCCACATGCCACACGCAACCCAGGCCCTTCCCCAGCTGCTGTACTGCTAACCTTCCACTGCTTCAGTTCATGAGTGTACCTTTAATATTAGGAAAGAGTAATGCTAACTGGCTGAGTGGTTTCCATGGAGATAGAGAGGAGATCTTCCTCAGGGTGACAGCAAATTTAAGGGTGTAAAGTGTGTTAAGAGAAAAACTCAAGGGCTTTCTTGCAGCACTTCTTCAAATATCTTCTCTATTCAGCAATATTCATATTCAAATACTATAGCATACTGTACAGTATACACTTTACAACCTTTTTTTTTTCCTGGTTTATATATATATATATTAGGGGTGTAACGATACGCGTATTCGTATTGAACCGTTCGGTACGACGCTTTCGGTTCGGTACGCGGTACGCATTATGTATACCGAACGGTTCGTTGGAGTAATTAATTATATTTGAAAAAAAAAAAAGAGAAAGAAATATAATGATATGCGTTCAACAAGGTAGCCCAATAACCCAAACAACGTAACAGGCAACGCCCCTGACACTCCCGAAGAAGAAAAAACACCATCTTATATGTTTATGTTAGGCTACTCAGCAGGCGCTCGCTCACTCAGTACACGCTGAAGGCTCGTTGCAAAATAGCCAATGCGTTTAACAGACTAGAAATGAGAAGATCCTCCAATAACCAACAGGTCTGGTGTTTGGGTGCACTTTGGATTCCCTTCAAGCTATAATGGTGATGGCAAGAGAGTGGTGGATAAATAAACAACGGTATGTCGCATCTGCAACATGACAGGGTACACCAGCGGGATTAAAAAAAAACAAAAAAAAAACAGCGGGAATATCTGGGATATATGCGTCAGTACTATCTGGGAAAAGACGAAAAAAAGGAGAAACATGCACGCAGCAAACTATCCCTGCAGCATTTAGACACTATAGCTTACAGGGAATCCAACCCAAACACCAGACCTGTTGGTTATTTTAGGATCTTATATTTCTGGTCTGTTAAATGCATTAGACATTTTGCAACGAGCCTTCAGCGCGTGCTGAGTGAGCGAGCGCCTTAGGGGCCGTTCACATATCGTGCCTAAAAACGCATGGAAAACGCTAAGCGCGTCTTTCTCCTGAGGCGTCTGTCTTTGCTAAGCAACAATGACGTGCTCTCTCCATGAGACGCGGAAATTTCAGCGAAGGATAAATGGATTTGCAGCTCTAAAAATCGCTTGCAGTAGCTCTGCTACTGAATTTATTTCAAAATTGCAATCCATATACAACTATGATCAGCTGTTCCTTCATCTTGGCTGAGCTCTCAACGTTGTTACGGGAAAGGATGAAGCTGATTGGTTGGTTCTTGTCACATGACCCGCGGTGCGCTTGCGGCATTCTGAAAAGTTGAGATGTTTTTACATTTTGCTGTATCTAAAACGTATCGAACCGAACCGTGACATCAGTGTATCGTATCGAACCGAACCGTGAATTTTGTGAACCGTTACACCCCTAATATATATATATATATATATATATATATATATATATATATATATATATATATATAGTGTGTGTGTGTGTGTATACTTTAAAATATGCTTCAAATGAAAAAAGCATGAACTGTACTCACTTGTACACTTAATACATTTTTTGTTTTGTTTTTATTTTTATTATTTCATAAAAAGCACTAACTGATAATCAGGATCATACTTTAACCTGTTAACTGTCACCCGTTTGCTCTGTGGGACGCCTACATTTACTTCACTATATTACAATTAAATCTAATCTAATCTTGACAAAATATATATTGTTGGAAAGGTCTAAGACTCCCAAATATATATTTTATCAATGTTTTTTGTTAAAAATTATGTAGGAAAAGTAATAGATTAATTTATGACAAGAGTGCACCCTTCAAAAATCTACATTATAACAGGAATTTTGACCTTTGTTAAAAAAACAAGAGAACTTTGTTGCCTTTTTCTCTATCACATTTTAGAAATCATGAGAAATTATATATCAGCTGAAAACTTAAAATCTCAAAATTCATCCTTTAAAACTCATTTTAAAATCAGACATTGCATTACCATGAAAATGGTACATCAATATCATGTTACAAAATGTTTTTATTCATGAATAATAAAATTTTAGTTTGGATCGTGCACTACAAAGTCAATGTTCAAAAATATGAGTGACAGTTAAGGGGTTAAAAATATAAAAAATAATGAAAACAAATGGTCCTTCATCTTAGACTGGATCCAGGTAGATTGTATTCGGTGATGACTTCTGGTGCTTCCTTAGTTTCCAACTCTGTGCTGCAATTAGATTAAAAGGGCACACAGATGTTTTGCCAATTTTGTTTAGAAGTAAAATTGCATGTCTGTGTGAATGAAGTTAGCATCTCATTAAAAGCACTGCTCCTCTGTACAGGCCTGATCTGAGCGGTTCATGAATTTGAGTTTGGAGCGGTAATCAAATGAACGTCTCTAGTTGCTGTCTCTGGAGAATATCTAGTCATAGCTCGGCATGAAAACCTGCAAGCTTCCAATGACAATATCAGGCTAACACAGGACAATTTCTCTCCCAATAGGGTTTTATGTGTGAGCGCATAGAGTTAAAAAATAATACACCCAAAAATTAAAGTTCTGTCATCTCCTCCTCGTGTCATGCCAAAGCCTTATTCCGTTATTTTTTTATTTCTCAATACTAATGATTTTTCTGTTGTAGTCTCTTTGCTGATCTTATTGAATGTTTGAATGTATTAACAAATGTATGTAATTTATTTTAATACCATGGATTAGCCACAGTGCAAAAGGAGAAATTGCAAAAGGTCACACGAAAGAATTATTCAAGAGTCAGCTTAAAGCACATCTCTTCCATCTTTGTTTGACCCTTTAACTCTAGCACTCTCTATCTATATTCTTAAAAAAACTTGCACTCTCTCTCTCTCTATACATATATATATATATATATATATATATATATATAAAGAAACTAACACTAGCTTCTCTAATATTTTTATATATTTTTTTATATTATACAATTAACAAAAGTAAAAAAGGCCTTTTACACTTGCTCTATCCTTTTACTATTCTATGTTTTTATTTTTTTGTTTTATTTTTAAGTATTATATGATTTAAAACATTTTGCTACATGTACTGCATTAAGCTAACTGTGACTTGTTATAGCACTTGCATATCATTGCTCTTTTGTTGATTTTGATTGCTTCCAGTATCCTCATCTGTAAGTCGCTTTGGTTAAATGTGTCTGCTAAATGATAAATGAAAATTGTTTTAAGTATCAAAATCGTCAATATAACTAGGGCTGCACGATACTGGGAAAAAATTACATTGCGATATTTAATTTTTCTGCGATATATATTGCAATATGAAATCTAATCAAATTTTTTCTTACAAACAAAAATGGCGTGAGCACACTTACATTCTCATTTTAAATGATTTAAACATCAGAGGATTATTTAAATTAGAGTAAATGATTTGTTTGTAACTTTAGGATATGGTTTGAATTGTTAACATATTAACTTACATGAACTTAACACGAGCAATACTTTTGTTACCATATTTATTAATCTTTGTTTATCTTAGCTTATAAAAACACAGCTGTCTGTCGTTTGGTAATGTTACTTCACTGTGCATTCACTATGTTAACAAAGACTGTACAACGTACTGATGGAGGGAACGGAGACGTTATGTCGACCGACAAATGGGGTCTCACTTGGGAGGCCAATCATCTCTGATTTTAAGAGAAAACGCCAATGAAATTGGCAAGTGGATTAACACACCTGAGCCACTCCCCGTGCCAGCGGGTATAAATAGGGCGACAGGTGCATCCACTCATTACGTTTTACGCTGAGGAGCCGAGAACGTGTCCCGGCAACAGCGAATGGTTCAAGGTTGTGGCATGGGGACATAACGTCTCCGTTCCCTCCATCAGGGAACGAGGGTTACGTACGTAACCGAGACGTTCCCTATCTGTCGGTCAATACGAGTTATGTCGACTGACAAATGGGGTCCTATGGAAAACGCCATAACCTGAACCTAGTCACAACCCTGAGGCGCTGCAATTGTTGACAAGCCTTGGCGTGCCACAAAAGCTACGCTTAAGGTCGTAACCTTCCCAAAGCCCCAGCGCAAATTCACTGACCTTGGTACCGAAGGGGCCAAAGGGTGAGTACATCGCTGCTGGAGAAGGCCATGCTGCTGTTCCACCCACATAAAGTAAATGGAAGGGATTTCAACCTTCAGTGAAAGATTGCTTCAAATCTTCCCTATTTGTTCTTTCAGCTGGCAAGACAATGGGGAAGCGAGCCTTTAGGAAAGGTCGCTACGGAGACCACATCCTACCCGTAGGGAGGTGACATGTGGATATACCGATATGGACTGACCCAGGGGGCAGTACTACATATGGAAAGGGTCTCTGAGGCAGGTCCTACCTTGGAGTAGGGATGGAACGGCTGCCAGAAGAGACTGACAGAGCGATCTGTCAAGGGAAGACACGGGTTTGCCAAGAGGGAAACCTTACCGTGGAAGAATACACATATGGGATTACCCGTAGGGAACCCAGCCATATGGACACCTAGCCCAGTACAGGGGCTGACCGGCTCCGGGCATGCTAACGCCAGTACTGGGCCTGGCGACAGACTGCTCCGCCAAGTCTGACGCCGAGGGTGCTGGAGGATGCTCGACCAGGGTACGCCAACCGGGGAACTCTACTGGGAGAAGAAGGCGCTCACATCCCCGTGTTAGGGGGAATGGCGCAGCAAGCGAGACACCCAGCCAGCCCTTCCCGCCAATTACCTGTTACCCAACACACGGGAGGAAACTGGCTCTACACGGAGGTTGTAAAACCTCGCAAAGGTGTTAGGTGTCGCCCAGCCCGCAGCTCGACAAATGTCTGCCAGAGAGGCGCCGTGCGCCAACGCATAGGAGGAGACCACACTCCGTGTGGAGTGGGCCCTCACCCCCAGGGGGCACGGCTCGCCTTGGGAATGGTAAGCCAAGGCGATGTCGTCCACTATCCAGTGGGCCAACCTCTGCTTAGAGACAGCCTTCCCCTTCTGCTGACCTCCAAAGCAGACCAGGAGCTGCTCAGAGCTGGGCCGGGGTCTCAGGACCAGGAGCTGCTCAGTCTCCAGGCCGGGGTCTCAGGACAACGTGAGAGTAGGCCGGCCCGAACACAAGGCACTCTTCACTTACCGAAAATGCTTGGAGGTCCCTGACCCTCTTGATGGAAGTGAGCGCGATCAGGAGCGCTGTCTTGAGAGACAGGAACTTCAGCTCAACCGAATCCAGCGGCTCAAAGGGACCCCTCTGAAGTCCCGCCAGGGCAATAGAGAGGTCCCAGGAGGGAATCAGGGGTGTCCTAGGAGGATGTAACCTTCTGGCACCCCTCAGGAACCTAACGATCAGGTCATGCCTCCCCAGGGACCGGCCGTCCACTGCATCGTGATGGGCTGCAATCACCTTCAGGGTGGAGGGTGACAGCCCACGCTCCAGCCTACCTTGCAGGAAAGAAAGCACGACTCTGACCGGGCATCTCCGGGGGTCTTCCCGGAGAGAAGAACACCAATTCGTGAACAGACTCCACTTCAGAGCATAGGCCTGCCTCGTAGAAGGGGCTCTAGCCTGAGTGATAGTGTCTACCACCGCTGGGGGCAGATCACTTAGGTCTGCCGCGTCCCGTCTAGAAGCCACACATGGAGGTTCCAGAGATCTGGGCGTGGGTGCCAAATGGTGCCAAGCCCCTGAGAGAGAAGGTCTCTCCTCAGGGGGATGCGCCAGGGAGGGGCTGTCACGAGGAGCATGAGTTCCGAAAACCAGGTCCGGGTGGGCCAGTAAGGCGCAACCAACAGGACCTGTTCCTCGTCCTCCCTGACCTTGCACAGTGTCTGTGCGAGCAGGCTCACTGGGGGAAACGCATACTTGCGTAAAGCCCGAGGCCAGCTGTGTGCCAGTGCACCTGTGCCCAGGGGGGCCTGGGACAGGGAATAGTACAGCTGGCAGTGGGAGGACTCGTGGGAAGCAAACAGGTCTACCTGGGCTTCCCCGAATCGACTCCAGATCAGCTGGACCGTCTGGGGATGGAGTCGCCATTCCCTGGGGAAAGTGAGCTGTCGTGAGAGCACGTCGGCTGCACGATTGAGCTTCCCCGGGATGTGGACAGCGCGCAGCGACTTGAGCCACGTCTGACTCCAGAGGAGGAGATGACGGGCGAGTTGAGACATGCGACGTGATCGTAAACCGCCTTGTCGGTTGATGTACTAAACAGCCACAGTGTTGTCCGTGCGGACCAACACGTGCTTGTCCAGCACTAGCGGACGAAACCGTCGCAAAGCTAGATGCACTGCCAGCAACTCCAGGCAGTTGATGTGCCACAGCAGTCGAGGTCCTGTCCAGGACCCTGAAGCTGCCTGCCCGTTGCATGTCGCGCCCCAGCCCGAGTTGGAGGCATCTGTTGTGACAACAACGTGCCGGGACACTTGTTCTAAGGGCACGCCGGCCCGTAGAAAAGCAAGGTCCGACCAAGGACTGAATAGGCAGCGACACATCAGTGTGATGGTGACACGATGTGTACCGCAGCGCCATGCCCATCTCGGGACTCGGGAGTGTAACTAGTGCTGAAGTGGTCTCATATGAAGCAACCCGAGCCGCGTGACTGCGGCTGCGGATGCCATATGCCCCAGGAGCCTCTGAAAGTGTTTCAGCGGTACCACTGTCCTGCCTCTGAAGGAACTCAGGCAGTTCAGCACTGAGTGGGCACGCTCGCTGGTGAGACGTGCCGTTATACTCACCGAGTCTAACTCCATACCGAGATAAGAGATTCTCTGCACAGGGGAGAGCTTGCTCTTCTCCCGGTTGACCTGAAGCCCCAACTGACTGAGGTGCCGAAGCACGAAGTCCCTGTAATCGCACAACTCTTCTCGGGACCGGGCCATAATGAGCCAGTCGTTGTGAGTCGCGCTCCACACCGAGAACCAATCAAACAGCCATGAGCACTCAGGGCTGGGCGGTGCATTCACCTCCATCCTGATGCTCACAGCTGCCCGGGCAAGCACGGCTGTCAACTCTGGGTCCAATTTGGCAGTGGCGACAACACCCGAGGGGGGCAGCCCCGCCGAATCTTCATCCACAGAGGTCAACAGCCCATCCCCGATGCTGCAATCGACATCTGATCTCCGGCGGCAAACTGAATGACCCGTTGGGACTGCCATAAGACAGCCCAGCAAAATGACCCAGCAGCTGCACAGGACAAACACTGCAGAAGGAGTAAGAGGTCCGTGGGGCGTGGCCCGGCGGAGAAGCTCTCACTGTCACCTTCAAATCTCCCAGAGCACTAGCCGGCGGTCCTCTGCTCGAGACAGAGAAACCAGAACGGGTAGTGACAGAGGGGTCTGCTCCCTTCCCTTTAAGAAAGGGGAGACGCGATCACAGCGTTGCCATGGTCACACACGCAGTGCGTGCATGAACCCTCCACGAACGCACCTTCAGCGTGCTGAATGCCCAGACACGGAAGAGAGCGAACGTAGCCGTTGTCAGAGAACAGGAAACGACCGCATCCAGAAGGACGCGGACGAAACGGCGTCTTGAAAAAGACGCGAATCGTCCGCGATTTGCTCTTTTAGGAAATCTGCTCTCTTAGTTGAAGCGCCCAGGGGAATCGCTGAAAGGGACACCGCTGTTTGCGCCGTACCGCCAACCAGAACAGCTTCCCGACACAGCAGATGAATGGCTTTGTGGAGTATAACAGCTTTCATACAACCACTCGGCTCCGAAGCAAAAATCTAATGAGTGGATGCACCTGTCGCCCTATTTATACCCGCTGGCACGGGGAGTGGCTCAGGTGTGTTAATCCACTTGCCAATTTCATTGGCGTTTTCTCTTAAAATCAGAGATGATTGGCCTCCCAAGTGAGACCCCATTTGTCGGTCGACATAACTCGTAGTGACCGACAGATAGGGAACTTTTGATTTCAACAATGAAGGCTATAGCCTAAATGTTGAAATTAACAATGTTGTAGAAGTGCAGTTTAATAATAGTAAATGTTAAATAATGTAGTTAAATAGTTTAATAAATAGAACATTATTGTGAAGTGTTACAGATTTTTTTTAAACACCAATTCAGATGCCTCATGAGTTTAGTGTTGGACAGGTCAGTTGTTATTGTCATTAAATTGAATCGGTTCAAAGGAATCATTAGTACGTGAATTAGACGTGTACGGCACGCATTGTGTAATTATCTCTGCCGTTTAGGATATCGCACAAGATTTGACAACACAGAAAATATTTAATCACTGGATAGTTTTTATTTTTTTCGACACCATCGTTTAATTGATTTTGTTTAATATGCACGAGGGAGAGAGAGCAAGACAGCGCTCGTGTTGTTTGAAGATGGTGAGCATGCATACGCAGCCGGGGCTCTCTCTCTCTCTCTGCTCGTTCTGTTAAACTGACAGGACTTCCAAACACATTCAAATGATAAACTTTCACTCTATGATGGTTAACTGTGCAATTAATCCGTGAATCACATTCGTCAAGGGCCGAGGAGCAGCTGGCCTGTACCGTTAATGAATAACGGATCAACTACGACAGCCTACATCGCAGATCCTGCGATGTGATAACCGCGGATTCGTACATCGCGATATCGATGCTTAAACGACACATCGTGCAGCCCTAAATATAACTATGTAAAACATATTATGAAGTCATAAGAGTTCTTTGTGTGATGGAAAATCCTGCCTACTGGCTGTGTGTATGTGTGTGTGTGTATATATATATATATATATATATATATATATATATATATATATATATATATGTGTGTGTGTGTGTGTGTGTGTGTGTGTCAGTATATATAAAGTGTTGCTTCTTCATGGGTCAGTTTATATTTTTGGTTGTTTTAGGAGACTAAAAAGAGCTTTGATTTAATCCATTAACTGAATATCATTCATTCCCAAATCTTCATCCATGACTCCACCAAGGCTTTCAAATCTCATTTAATCCATTTGCCAATTGCTGTCAGTGTAAATGAGGCTTTAACAGAGGTAGTTCTTATAATAGTATGTGAGTCATTCTGGTTGTTGATGCAGGTCTACATGTTGACGTAAATATGTATTTATATTTGTGCTTTCAGAGGGCCCGGTGATCTGGCGCATGCTGACCTACCCTCCGGCACGCCGTGCTCTCATTGTGGGTTGTGGACTCCAGATGTTCCAGCAGCTTTCTGGCATCAATACGGTCATGTAAGTCTCATTTACTCAAATCTTAGCTCGATTTTCAGATCATCTTCAAATCTCTTTAACCTCTTACCAGTCACCCCTCATTTTTTGGCATGGAGACAGAGATGACATACAAAATAAAAAGGTTTTTGTTCATGATTCTTTCTGACTAGATACATAATCATCATTTGTTCACAAAGCTGACACTTCAAAGTTTACTGTTCAGGAATCAGAATTACTCAGACTGTTATGATAATACTAATAGAGATATATAAGCTCAAACATAAAAATAAAAATATTTTAAAAAGAAAAAGCTTTACTATCATAATTGCGGGTTTATTAGTTATATAATTTGTGTGTAAAGAGGTGTATCAGTGTTGTTATGGGGAGATAACAACCAGGAAGTGTACAGGAACCATGTGACGCGATGTGGCGGTGTCCGGTTATGACACTCTAGAGATTGACAAGGCGAAGGACCAATCAGAGTCTGTCTGACACACAGCATGAGCACACAGCACTGCACCAGTGTTGCCAAGTCCGCTTATTATACGCGACCTTGGGCTTGTTTTTCTGTAAAGGCGCTTACAAATATTGGTAGTCACGGGTCACGATGTTTTGGGCTTGTTTCTTAAGTGTATTTGCTCATTTGGGCTTGTTCCCAGCTTCATAATAAGCTATCAAGCAGATATTTTCTATATGTTTTATAGAAACAAATACAAATATACAAATTTTAATTATCCGATGTTTACTGTGTATATAATGTACTCGGTACATCAGTCTATATTTAATATCCCATCAGTTTTCTAATGTTAAATAATGTTAAAAGGTGGTTTAACTCCCTCTTGTGGTCATTGTCCTAAAGCTCAGGGGGGAGAAAAATAAATAAACTGTACCATCTGCGCACAGTTTACCAATCTGTCCCCATGGATGTAAATTGACAATCTGGAACCACAGTTTAAAATCTGTTCCCACGAATTGTAAAACCGTGCACAAAGTTTATTTATTTTTCTCTTCCCAGAACCTAGAAAAAGTCGCTTGTTTTGGGCTTGTTTCCACAGGCCTGGTTGCTTATTTGTCTCGCGAGATCTGGCAACACTAAACCTAAATCAGCTGGTGCCAAATAAAATACTCTTATTAATTTTGTTAATTTCTTAGGTGGCCATGTTGTAAAGTTCTTTCATTTATTTTAAGCATTTTACAAAATAACTTATGGTTGCTTAGAACAAAACTCATAAACTCTGTTTTAGAAACCTACCTAGCTGCCTTGAGGTCTACATATGGAACATCTCGGGCAGGGCCATTTGAAGGAATTTGGGGGCCCCAAGCAAAATAGACATTGAGGCCCCCCCGCCCCCCACACACACGCAAAGCCTACAAGTACCACAGTTTAAGTTCACCCACACTTTATATAAATAAAAAGGTTTACAGTGCAAATACTGATTTTGCATATACTGTGCATAAATAAAAAATGATTAGAGTGCAAATACTGTTAGAAAAAATATTTGAAATTCAACAATTGAACATTTGCAAAAAACACCATTGTACCATAAAATCAAATATACATTAAAAAAGTGCACAATAACTAAATCCAACAAACTTAAACACACACACATACACACTCACATTAACATTTTTCAGTTCATAGTGGACCTCATGTAATTTTTTATCAGCTTCAAAGCTGAAAAGCTCCTCTCAGCAGAGGCCACTGACACATGGAGAGTCAGGAGTAGACGCAAAGCAATGTTTAAATTACTGTACAAATCCAGTAGATTCTCAATGTGTATGTAATTAAGCATGTCAAATGGGGAAGTGGCTACATGGTCTAGAATAGATCTGCGTCTCCCTTATCCCGATAAAAAAACATATTACAGTAACCATATTCTGTCCGTTCGAACAAAAAGTTTCACTAACTGTTCGCTACAAGCAGCATTTGCCGTCAGGCAGGTAGCTAACAAACATATTTTTGCTAGCCTACCTGCTGCAAAATTACACCATTTGTACAAGACTGACAATTAGAGCTATTATATCCAGTGTAATTTATCACTTACCACTATCTTGTTTTGTTAATTTCCACTTCATGACTGCAGAGGAGGTTTTGTATTTTGCCGGCAGCAGAGATCACGTGGTCGGCTGGCTGCTGTCAGCGACTACTGAGAGGGCCCCCTTGAGGGTGATACCGATAACAGTGTTATTGCACTTTACTGCATTGATGATCAAAGGGGCGCTCACACAGTGTTTTTGCATTTTATTCTTAACCAGTCATTGTCTTGGGGTCCCAAGCCAGCTCGGGGCCCCAAGCAATTGCTTGGTTTGCTTGCCTTGTCACGATCTCGGGTTACCCATGTAACCCACGTTCCTCACATTTTACTGCTGGTTATATATGCTTTATGTAATCTTGTATGTGATGAATATGGGGTGGTGTTAGCGCAGTGGATAAGACACACGTCTGTGGTGTGGGAGACCCGGGTTCGAATCCACTGTGAGGCACCAGTGTCCCTGAGCAAGACACTTAACCCCAAGTTGCTCCAGAGCCGTGCGACCTCTGACATAATAGCAATTGTAAGTCGCTTTGGATAAAAGCGTCAGCTAAATGAATAAATGTAAATGAATAAAAATCTTGAAACTTGGTTCCCTGAGAGGGAACGAGACACTTTGGGGAATGCAGCCAGCATGACCGGAGTCTGAAGCATGTGTAAAACAACTCCAATCCTATTGATCTACGTGGCCCGTGACGTCATAGGTAGGTACCCTAAAGTATAACGCCCGTTTCATACATACTCCTTCTGCGTTGCGTATTTTTTTACGCACCCATGTTAACGGATTCCAGCGTTCACACTGCACGCGGTTGCGGTCCGTCAATCCGAGGAGCAGTGGGTCTGCAGCAGTGCAGCGATCGTTTACGTACCAGCTCTATTTTTGCTGTGCTGCATGCGCTGAATTAAAGTGACAGCGCATTGTTCGCGGTAAAAATGAACATGGATTGACACGGAAATGCAGTCATTTCACAATAAATGTATACTAATCAAAGCCTACTGTGTTTCACACGCAACACATGGGTTTTGGCTAGATTTAAAACAAGAAAAGTAGCAACTTTAGAGAAAAGAGGCAACATTACATATGCACTTTTATAGTGTCAGAAAAACAACGTTTTTAACAAAGATGTAAACAGGCAATCCGAAGGCATAGCAATGGGAAGCACCATCTCGTTCCCTCTCGTGGAACAATGTTTACTTATGTAACCCCAGTTGTTCCCCTTCTAGGGAACTCAATGCTGCATCCTGGTGGACACTTTGGGGAATGATATCCTATCATGCCATGCTGAGGCACATGTCTCTCCACCTAGTGAGAGAGGACCAAAGAGATGACAGACATGCACCAAATTTTTCTTCAGAAAGGGGCCAAGCCATTGATGCCTTGGGCCCCTCAAATAAATTGGTAGAAACAGGGAGCCTGATTCCAGATAACCATCCATCATAAGACCACTAAGAGGCTGGAAGCCTAGTCTCAAAGATTGCTACCAACAATGTCAGCTAGGACACAGCTATCCGCAGATAGCTGTATCCAAAGGGTCTTATGACAAAGGACCTTCCTTGAGGGCTCCCCAGACCAAGGGGCTCATGGAGACCACTACTTAAAAACCCTAAGAATGGGAGCAGTCACATAGCTTTCCTCAGATAATTATATACCTGGGAAGGTGCCCCCCGATGGGACCAAAACTAAGATCCAGGTAAACCTTCCTGAAGCTGACCAGACCACAGAAAGTGGGCTATCTACTTACGACTCTTGCAGGGGAGATAGCACTGTCTAGGCATATGTAAAAACCCTAAGAAAGGGAGAAGTCCATAACCTAGCACATAGATATTCTCAGAAAGTCTTATACCTCTGAAGGATACCAGAAGGGGACCGAATGAGACTACCCAGACCACCAGCAGTGGGATGTCTAATTATAAATCATACAAGGGTAGACAGCACAGTCTAGGCAGGGCTCAAGGAGACTGCTACTTGAAACCCCTTAGCAGTTGAGCAATCACAGAGCTAGCACATAGCTATCCTCTGATAGCTACAATTCCAGGAAAGGGCAAGTTAACACAACTAGCTTCAGGGGGCTGTATTTAAGTAAGCCCATCCTGCCGTAACAATAGCCAAAATATAACCACCCTTAGATAGCTATACTAAGGAAGTCTCCAATCAGTGTCAGTCCCATAGTAGGCTATTGAGCACTGATATATTGACCAGACGCTCACAATAGGAGATCCAGACCATGAAGTAAATGTTTTGCTAAAGAGCGAACACGTAAAAACCCATTAGTCCAGATCAAAGCCTGATGCAAGCAACAGCCATAACACTAGGTGGCTGGACACAGCTATCCTTAAATAGCATTTCCCTCAGATAGGGTTGAAGTCTGCCCAGACCATGAAGTGGGCCATTTACTCAAAACCCAAACAGTGGAGACTGTTCAGTCTAGGCAAGGGCTCAGGGAGGCCACTACTTAAAGACCAAAAAAGGGGGAGCAGTCTCCGAGCCAGAACATAGCTATATTAAAAGAGAAGATTCCAAAACAAGAAAAAGCTTGTGCCCAACAGGAACCCAACCCAGTCATAAATACAAGGCTTGAACATAGCTGCCTTCAGACTGCTATATTCCATGCAAAGCAAACCTGAGCTGAAGAATAATCATCCACAGACAGCTACACTCACAGACTGTTAACTTACCATCCAGCTAAACACAGGAAGGAGCATTCCCCGTAACCACTAGATTACTGAAACAACCTAAGAGAGAAAGCTTGCAGCATCTTTCCACAGATCATTCAGTATATCCATGCCCAGTGAGGCTCTCTACACACAATAGCATGCATATTAGAGAGGCATGTCTGAGCTGAATATAGCTCCGCCCACGATCTTGCATGCCCTGAGCGAAAGTGACTCGATGATCACTCTTCATCGTTATAGCAATATGAGCAGTAACCGCGGTATCTGTCAACCCGTCTGTAAAGGGTTTGCGAACACTGCAGATCAAAGCAATCGTTGCGAGCTGAGATAAACTGAGCCACAGCAACAACCCGAGACAAACAGCTTTGCCCCACATCCCACGGGAATAGGAACAAGCGCAAGCAGAGCTATCAATGTGACTCAAAACAAAGAGCACGTGGTTGCTGTGACAAAAACATAAAGGTTAAAATATGCCCACAAGTGTTAGAATCCAAACATGGAGGCACACATTCCTCAAAGCGCTGCTCGGGTCATGTTTCACACACATTGACAAACAGATGGTTCCGAGGACAACAAAAGTTGGTCACGTTTACAGCAGGTGCCCGTTTATACTTTCAAATACCCACCTATGACATCACAGGCCACATGGACTAATACGAATGGAGTTGTTTTACACATGCTTCAGGCACCGTTCATGCTGGCTGCATTTCCCAAAGTGTCCATCAGGATTCAGCATTGAGTTCCCTAGAAGGGTAACTACATTTAAGGAAGCATCGATATTTAAATGGAACCACTAGTGACTGATTTAGAAGACTCTACATAGACAGCAATTCCAAACAATGCACAGATTGTAACTCCTCAGAAATTGCACAAAAGAGACAATATACCCTTAAAGAGTTTGATATTAGCATGTTGCTAAGCTAACAATGAAATACGTAATAAACATAAAAACAAATAGCACATACAAATATTGGGTAATAGTAGTTGTTGTTTTGTTGTTGTTGTTTTCAGAAAATGAATACTTTTTTAATGAGAATAGTTTTACTTTTAATTGATATAAAAGCTATAAAACTATAAAGCTATAAAACTATCCTAAATTTTTTTAATGGAAACTCAATGGAAACTTTTTGTAGAGTCTTTGATGTTTAGGTATTTATTGGAATGTGTTTTGTTTTTATTCTCTTTTTATTGTGCTGTTGTGCCTAGTGACATTTTTCCTTTGGGGACCAATAATGGAACAATCCTAATATGATAAAAATTTGGAATGGAAATGGAATTTCCTTTATGTGGGAGGCCAGACTGGATGATTCACAACTGATAAAAAAATCATAAGTTGCTTATTCACATTCACAGATGTGACTGTGCCTATAATTCTCATTTTAGCTGAACTTTAATGGGGACCTTACTAAAGTGTGATTTCCTCTTCGTGATCTCTTGTGTTTTTCGCTCCTTATGCGCTGAACTATTTTTCAAGCATTGTAAACAATCTCGGAATTTGTGCTGTTGCTAGGCAACCCTTCATGGCAAAATGCGAAGTGTTTATGGGAGGGAGAGGAGAAAAATGTGTGTGTGACTGTGTGTTTACTTTTCCTCAGGTGTCATTTTGCAAGATGACGGGTAATGGGTCATAAAATGACATTCTCAATCAATCAAACACCTTCATTCTTATCCTTCTGTTGCTGTCAATCAATCTGTTCATATCAGGTTTAGACAGAGGGTAGAGCAGCAAAAATTTACAGGTACAATCATACACACATATGACATATTTGTGAGGTTTAACCTGATGTGCTATTTCATATTTACCCACAATACACTACTCCTCAATCATTTCTGTACTGTCAGATGTCAGTCCTTTTTACAAAGGAAGCCTTGTTTCAGGATGTAATGTCTGTCAGGCTTAACCTCAGCAAGAAGCATTGTATAGGGGCACGTGTGCCGATTTTATGTTGGTCAGAAATATTGATTTGGTTCGGTATATAGTATATAGTATATAGGCCTATTCTTTGTAACACTGTAGTGACATAATGTGCACCTGCAAAAGCTCATTGTCCTTCAACATGATTTATTCTGGTCGATTAAATGACTTTTGAAAATTAAAAAACGTTTATATTATTTTTTTTATTGAATGTATACTCACTGGCGATGGGGGAAGTAAAATATAATGAGGCTTTAATATATAGCCTATTCAAAGCACTGGCAAAAGTAATTACTATACAGTATATCAAAGAGATATTTTATTTATTTATTATTAAACTAGTGTTTTCTCAGGGAGTGTGTCATCTTCAATACAGTGAAAGCACTGTTAGAGAGAAATGCAGCTTTCAAATGGATTACATTTGAACAGAGATTTGAACAGAGTAATTGTTTTCGATTTGGTTAATTTGAAAGTAGACAGTTGAAGCTTTATGTAGATATATCTCTCATATCTGTGAGGCAGATAGACTATACGTTGAGTCTTGCCATGCTTAAGTTTTGTGCAGCACTTAAGAGCGCACAGACAGAGACTGCAGAAAGTGCGTCCTGTTTGTCTTCTTTATTTTACGAAGGCGCAACGTCTTTTTGATTTTGTTAGTGTATGCAACTAAAAGTAGCCTCTTGACAATTTCAGATGGCTTATTACTATTATATCTATAAACAAAAATAACGGCATTTTTTTTCTCCAACACTGATATTGAATCAGCATATTAAAAATGATTTCTGAAGGATCATGGGACACTGACGATTGTTGTAATGGCTGGTGAAAATTTTGCCTTACCATTTATAATATAAATATAATATTATATAAACCCGATTACAAAAAAGTTGGGACACTGTACAAATTGTGAGTAAAAAAAGAATGGAATAATTTACAAATCTCATAAACTTATATTATTAACTTTATTCACAATAGAATATGGATGACATATCAAATGTTGAAAGAGATACATTTTGAAATGTCATGCCAAATATTGGCTAATTTTGGATTTGATGAGAGCTACACATTTCAAAAAAGTTGGGACAGGTAGCAATAGGTAGGCAAAAAAGTTAAATGTAAATATAAGGAACAGCTGGAGGACCAATTTGCAACTTATTAGGTCAATTGGCAACATGATAGGTATAAAAAGAGCCTCTCAGAAGTCAAGATGGGCAGAGGATCACCAATTCCCCCAATGCTGCGGCGAAAAATAGTGGAGCAATATCAGAAAGTTGCAAAGAATTTGAAGTTATCATCATCTACAGTGCATAATATCATCCAAAGATTCAGAGAATCTGGAACAATCTCTTTGCGTAAGGGTCAAGGCCGGAAACCATACTGGAAGCCCGTGATCTTTGGGCCCTTAGACAGCACTGCATAACATACAGGAATGCTACTGTAATGGAAATCACATCATGGGCTCAGGAATACTTCCAGAAATCATTGTCAGTGAACACAATCCACCGTGCCATTTGCCGTTGCCGGCTAATACTCTATAGGTCAAAAAAGAAGCCATATCTAAACATGATCCAGAAGCGCAGTCATTTTCTCTGGGCCAAGGCTCATTTAAAATGGAGTGTGACAAAGTGAAAAACTGTTCTGTGGTCAGACAAATCAAAATTTGAAGTTCTTTTTGGAAAACTGGAAAGTCATGTCATCCGGACCAAAGAGGACAAGGACAATCCAAGTTGTTATCAGCGCTCAGTTAAGAATGGAATTGGGTTGCATGAGCGCGTGGGGCATTGGCAGCTTACACATCTGGAAAGGCACCATCAATGCTGAAAGGTATATCCAAGTTCTAGAACAACATATGCTCCCATCCAGACATCGTCTCTTTCAGGGAAGACCTTGCATTTTCCAACATGACAATGCCAGACCACATACTGCATCAATTACAACATCATGGCTGCATAGAGGAAGGACACTGAAATGGCCAGCATGCAGTCCAGATCGTTCACCCACAGAAAACATTTGGTGCATCATAGAGAGGAAAATGCGACAAAGAAGACCTAAGACAGCTGAGCAACTAGAAGCCTGTATTAGACAAGAATGGATGGATCTCAAAATCATTGTTGGAAAGGATTCAAATACACAAAAGATGCTGGAAAACCAAAGATGTGGGACCTGAAGGATTTTTTTTGAAAGAACAACAGGCAGTTTAACTGTTCAGGACCATCAAGGAACTCATGAATGAATGATTGAATTAATTAATTAATTAAACAGCTGTGGCTCATCCAGATAACAACACAGTATTAAGAATCAAGCATATTTAAACTTTTGAACAGGTCATTTTTATAAATCCATTTATTATTTTCTCTAGTGGACTATATGTAAACATCTTTTATGTGAATTATCTTAGGTCAGTACTAAATAAAAATCAATAAATAACATGCATTTTGGGAATTTAATTAACATTTCACAGATACTGCAAAGTGTATGTAAAATTTTGACTACAACTATATATATATCCCAGCAATATACACAGCAATATATTATAACACCACAAATGAACTGCTAATTTTTTTATGAAAAGGTCAGTGTCTTCACCCCTTAATACATCTTGACACAAGGACAATAGATTTGTTTTATCAGTGATCAGCAGCCCCTCCTGTGGGGCGAGACCCCTGTGTAGACTGAATCACTGGTGTAATTAGCTTGTACTAATGCTTCCTTCCAATCAGACATTGAACATGCCTGCTTTCCTGCAACCAGCTTTCCCTCCCCTCACCCCACTCCAAAGCCATTATTCACATGCCTCAATCATGAATTAATGTATCATTTAGGATACTTCGTTGTTACACACTAACACAGAAATACTAGCATTTAAACAAGTCTCAAGGGTTGTGATCAGTTTTGCTGATGTTGGGTGGTCGTGTTTTTTTTTTTTTTCACATGGCATCCTGTGTGTGTATGCGTGCATAGCAAATGAGCCTAATCTGTGCCTGGAAATTTTTTTAATTAGATTAATCTCTGTTGCCAAAACAGGCAGAGCAAATCGGAATCTCTATGTTTTAATAAAGATGGATGCTAATTAGAGTCACTAGCGGTCATCTGCGATACTAATTGGTTCGAGCAATACATGGTTGGTCTGTTTTTGTTCTTTCTGGCACACTGTGACTTGTTCATTGGCTTTGTGACAGTACTGGCAACACTGGTCTTTGGCGTTCTGTGATTTTTGATCCGTATGGAGCTGTGCATGATTCATGCTTACCAGCCATGGACCTCCCACTGTCTGTTCACTGACCATCTGATTCATACTGCAAACAAAAATGGCAAAAGATTTTCGGAAACGGCAAGTTATAGGGTGCGTTTCCCCATAGCATTGTTACCCAATTATGATCGCAAGTTCAATAATTATCAACATAGTTCAACAGTTCTTCAGTTCCCAAATCCATAGTTTCAGCAAATATTTGCAAACACTTATTGCGACATTCATGTGCACTTATCTTGTCTACATAAAATTCATACATAAAATCATCCCAACATGATATAAAGGCAGCATTACGTGCAATGTGGACCAGACTTTACTGATATCTAATATAAGTTATAGGTTTCGCGAGCAATTTTTATTACCATTATGCAACATTTGTGCTGCTGTCTGCATCAACAGCCTTAATACTTTGGTCAGATGAATGGCTTTCATATTTGGTTGTCTTTTGTGTGTTGTTGGGTGCAGATCAGTGTGTGTATATAATGCTGTATACCATCTGAGCACGAAACAATGTTCATTCCTTTCATTAGTGAAATAGGTTAGTCCCCATGGGAGTGCTTCTCTCTCTACCTCGTTGTCTGTCTCTCTCTTAGTGACTCCCTCTGTTTTTCTCTCTCACACACACATTTCTCACTGGCTTCAGTGCTGAGTGTGAGTCCACAGTCCCCCCAGTGCTCTCAGACTGTTCTCTATTACGTCCCTTTACTCCTGTTACATCACGTTTATCAAGAAGATGGATTGTGTCTGAGATTCAACCAAACAAAGCACAAGCAATCTGTTGCTCTATGAGTCAGTCCATATGCAAAAAAAAAAATAAAAATAAATAAAAAAATAAAAACTCCAAAAGCCTGAGATCTTCAGTCATTATTTTACGATAAAGGAATCTAAAAATAATAATATAACATTCTTAAGGTTAAAAAATATAACCTATTTGCTACTTGTCGTGATATACTGTGTGCCTCATTAAAGGGATAGTTCTCCCAAAAATAAAAAATTTTGTCATGAATTACTCACCCTCAAGTCATTCAAAACCCGTAATACCATCATTCATCTATGGAACACAAATTAATATATTTTGATGCATTCTTTGACCCTCCCATAGACAGCAAGGGTACTTCCACGATCAAGGTCCAGAAATGTAGTAAGGACATCAGTAGTTCAACCGTAATTTTACAAAGCTACAAGAATACTTTTGTCCACAAAGAAAACAAAAATAACAACTTTGTTCAACAATTATTCTCCTCCTCATCCAGTCTGTTGTAGCTTGCCTTCATTTTGGGGAGTATCACGAAGCATGTGCGCAGTTCCTCTTCATGTAAATTGATCGTGGTAGTACCCTTGCTGTCAAAGGGCTCTGGGAATGTACACAAAAATATCTTAATATGTGTTCTGAAGATATACCAAGGTCTTACGAGTTTGGAACGACTTGAGGGTGAGTAATTCATGACAGAATTTTTTATTTTTGGGTGAACTATCTCTATGATTACTCACCCACATATCGTTCCAAACTGGTAAAACCTTCATTCATCTTCATAATTGAGATAAAAATAAGATATTTTTGATGATATCTGAGAGCTTTCTGACCCTGCATAGACACAAGGGAACTACCATGTTCAAGGCCCAGAAAGGTACATCATTAAAATATTCTGTGACATCAGCAGTTTAGCCTTAATTTTATTAAGCTATCAGAAAACTTTTTGTGCACAAAGAAAACAAAAATAACGACTTTATTCAACAATTTCCTCTCTTCCATGTCAGTATTTGACGCATTTTCACAAGAGTACCATGACGCAAAATATCATTTAAAAATATCATTTTTTTAAAATATCATTAAAAAAAATTCAGAAAGATTTAATAACTTAAATTATTTTGCCATCTCAAGTAAATTTATCTTGATGTTTGTAAAGGAAAACAAGACTATCATACTAAGAAAATATGTTTTGCAGTGAAATTAAAAATAGCTCAATCATAAACACTAATATCATAAATTGTTGATGGACTGTATAGAACCACCTAGAGGTTTTTGTGTGGTTTCTTGTATAGAAATCCATCACCAACTATATGTATAAAATCAAAAAACTATATATTTTTTTTTGTATGTTAGTAAATACATATTAAATGAGGCCTCCAGGAAATGGCAAAAAGGAAGTCAAAGGAAGTCACATCCAAAACTCAAAAACTAGTTTTATCACAAGACATTTTTTTAAGAAACTATTTATTGCCAACAGCTGAGCTAAGCTTGGATCTAATACAGGGGTTCTCAATTCTGGCCCTCGTGGTCCACTTACCTGCAGAGTACGGCTCCAAACCTAATCAAACACACCTGAACAAGCTAATCAAGATCTTCAGGATTATAAGAAAGTTCTTAGCAGGCAAGTTTGATCAAGGTTGAAGCTAAAGCAGGAAAGTGGACCTCTCATAGTTGAGAACCCCTGATCTAAAACCTTTGACAAACTGTCATATCATTTCCCACAGGACTATAGCTATGATCTCTGAATATTTATAATGTCAGATCGGTTATAGTTGTATGTAGTACATATATAGTGTACAGTATATGGTATAGTTGTTGCTCTAAAACAAGACTGACACCAACCTTCTGGTGATGAGTGATTATACCCACTGCGTAATTAATCACACACATACAGATGCTAGTCATCGTGACATTCTGTGAAGTCACGATCCAGTGTCAGTGTTTTGTTGAGTCATTATAATGCTGCCTCTGATGCCGTATAGTGTGTGTGAGAAAGGCAAGGCAAGGCAAGGCAGGCTTATTTATATAGCACATTTCATACACAATGGTAATTCAAAGTGTTTTACATAAAAGAGAAAAAGAAAAATCACAACAATAAAACAAAAAATGTAAAAAGACAACAGGTGCATCTAAAAAATTTTAATATCATGGAAAACTTATTTACTTTCTGTAATTTAATTAAAAAAATACTGGGTACCTCCTGGGCTAGTTTAGAACATGCAATCACAATTATGGGAAAGACTACTGACTTGACCATTGTCAAGGAGTTGGCAATGAGGGTAAGCCACAATCACAGTGTTCTGGATGAGCTGCAGCTGTCTAATGGTCTTTTTGGGAAGGCCGATGAGAAGCCCATTACAATAGTCCACCCTGCTGTTGATAAAGGCATGAACAAGTTTCTCCAAGTCTTGACTGGAAACAAAATAGTTTCTGATAGTTTGCTGATTTAGTTACTGCTTTGACATGACTACTGAAACTAATACATACTTAATCCAAAATGATGCTCTTCAAAGCAACCTGAGTGCTTGGATTTAGAGGGTGAACTTCACTTGTTATTTTGAAAGTTTGTAAGTATGGTTGTGCCGATTGACAATAGTATCTTGTATCGATGATAGTCAGAGGTATCGCCTGTGGTTGATGCTTTTGATGATACCAATTATTTTTTTAGAATTTGCAATTATTAATATTATTAGATAGTAATACTATCTAATTAATATTATGGCTTATTTGTTTCATCATATTTATTTTTCTGCATTATAACAAGTCATACATGATTATGTTGAGCTTATGAATGCACTGACAAATCAGAGGCGTTCAGATGAAGCCCCACTGCACGGAGCAAGAGTCGAAGCACACCACTTACGGAGAGCCCGAGCCTGCCGCAACCGATAAGCCTTCGCCTAATGGAGCAACAGAGCGGAGGTTCGCCTCAGAGCCAGAGCCAGCGACGTCAGACCAGGTGCGAGAGCCGGCTACAGTGCTCACCACGGGGATAAATACTGCAACATGGCTGAGGGTGTGCTCAGTGGACTATTATTTGAATATATATGCAGACATACCCCCTCTTCTTACACCTTTGTCTGAACTCTCTGTCTGCCCTGAACTGTCTGCCTGTCCAGAAACGACCACGGAGGTCGTTCCCCTATAGTTGGTGCTCCTGGTGCTAGGAGTGTCCATGTGGTGTGTGTGTGGGCAGCACACACAGTTCCTAAGCCCCCTGAACATCTTGAACTCCCGCCCAGCCACTCCCTCCCACCCCATCATTCCTTACTATCACCACTGCTGTCTCCTGGCAGTCCCTCTGGTCACCCTCAGCCCACAATCTGTGTGGTGGGATCGACACAGGTCTGATAGTCTCCATCGGCATCATGGCTGGAGGATCCCTGGCCTCCGCCTCCAGCCTCTGAGCCCCGGAATCCGCCTCGGTCCTTTGACCCAGCAGCTCCACCATGGCTCCTAGCTCCCTCCTCTCCACCGTGGCCCGTGGTTCAAGTGTGATTCGTTAATTATTCACATTTGCCAATGTATTTAGTTCTAGTCTGTTCCTGTGTTCCCTCATCCAGTGTTAAAGTAAAAGTTGAAATGTGTGTGTGTTTACCTTCCTGCCTTCTGTGGATACCTTCTGTGTGGATTAATTAAAGACTGTTTATGTTAATATTCTTCTTCGTGCACTCATTATACACCGCACTCCAGACAAATAAGTTTTTGGCTCACTGAGGCATACATGGCGAAATTAATGATTCAGTTAAGTGAACGAGTCAGGTTAATTCAGAATCTGCTGTAAGTTATTTTTAAGTGTTTGTGATTCACTAGAAATTTGTAAGTCACTTTGGGCAAAAACATCTGCTAAATCAATACATGTAAATGTGAAAAGAAGTGGCTCATAAGAGTCTTTAATCAGGAATCAGACTTGGTTGCTCTGTATGTTGAAAAAGAAAAGAAACTGAAAGAGTAATTTAGTATGTTTCATCTACATCTGTGTTGAAATGTATTAATCTTTTTGACATCAGAAAGATGTCCATGTTCCAGCATGTTCCAGATCTGCAACGAGAAGCCTTGAGTTCTAAAGGTGACTGTAGGTTTTCCTATGGAGTCAAGATTTTTCTCAAAAGAACAAAAAATGGTAAATCCTCTTGACGTGGCCCTTTCAAATGAGATCCAGTCTAGACGTCAACCACACCAGTCCTTTATCTCATCCAAACACTCACCAATTACCTCTATCTATCTCTATTCTATCACCATCAGAGCCCTCCCCCCAGCCCTTTGCTCGCAATCTGACATCTCTGTTGATTCCTTGACTCATATCGAGAAGTCTGGGGTGAATTTGCCATGCACCGTTATGTCTGAGTGGTTGGACTATTTTCAGAGAATCCATCTCACACCTTGGCATGAGTCCACGGATTTTGCCATTTCGTGTTTAAAGAAATCTTTCATTTGTGTGCCATTGTGAGACATTGGTATGAAGGTTAACAGCACTGTAGATAACTCAAAGTCGTGACTGCGTTAGCTCTAGCATAATTCTGAAGGTCAATCTGTTTTGTTTTTCTGTTCTTCTGCATCACTGAGAATCTTTTAACTATCAGCATCAACAGTCCAGCTTATGTAAGCTGTAAAAGTCAAGAAACGAGTTTCTGTTTTGGTTAATAACTAAACAGCTGGTAATTTTGCTGGTCGTGATGGACTGGCTTTGTTAAAATGATCATGATTCGTGATCAATGTTTTTACTGTAGGTAAACCAACTTTATTACGTCGTTCATGGTGCTTTAAGGGAATGGGTGGTGCTAAAGGTTTTTTTTTTTTTTGGCACACTTTGCTCACTTGTAGTTTAAATACAGGCTACAAATGCATATGATATTTGGTGTCCTTATCTTGCATTTATTAGTAGTAATACTATTAAATGGCAGAAGGTGGTGTTAGCCACTTGAAGACCTGCAGATCTGGAGCTGAGATTATCTGATCAAATCCACAGGGGTCGCTGACCCACTGCCAGAACCACTGTATTATGAAACAGGTAAAGAGAGCAATTGACATGGTGTGCAAGGAATAAGACACATCTATTTTCTACACTTGTAGTGAACACTCATCAGTGGCTTAGGCTTCATTCTTATCATTTCCTGACCTTTGACACCACTTTTACCACAAACAATACCTCATCTCTCTATCACTGAACTACGGTACTGTTCCCCGTTTCTTCTTTTATCAGGGTTTTTATCCAGCATGCTTGTGGCCAATAGAAGAGACAATTAAGGAAAGAGTATTTTTTTTTCTTTTTTTTTTCAAGAAGAAAGAAAACCGTTGGATGAGGGCAACCAAAGGTTTCCAGTTTTCATCAACTCAATGGAATGGAGCCAGGATGCTTTTAAGGATGCTTTTAAATCACTTTTAAACACGTACACATGAGGGGATACTGTGAACAGAGAACTAGGCAAACGTGGTACTCTCCTCCGAGAGGCCTGGGTCAGCAGGCACACACAATGGATGCGTGACAGTCTTCGTAAAGCTTAACGGTAGTTCAGTCTTCATGAAAGTGGGAATTAATTCAGTTTAAATTAGCATTAGCTGCCAAAACTACCTTTTTTCATAAGTTGGTTAAATGCTCAATGTCTCGCAGCTGAGAACCTTTGACGTCATGTGTTGAATGGCTAAATAATTCAAGCGTTTTAATTGAGTGATGTTACTCAATCTGGCAGATGCTGGCTGGGGGTCAAAAAAAATTATATATATATATATATATAATATTACAATATACAGTAAAAAAAGTATAATAATTTTGACATATTGGTGTCAATAATGCATGAAGAGTGAAAAAGCATTATGAACAATTGACAGCAATGTATTTGTCAGTGTGGGTGTTTTTGTTTTTTTTTCTTTAATGTGAAACGTGACTGGCTTTCAAAGATTCATATGGTAAATTGGTTTAGAAATGTGATAACCAGAGCTGGGTAGATTACTTACAGATTGTACTGATTATAAATGACATGATGAAAATTGTAGTTAGTAATGCAATCTAGGTTACTAATTTTAGGTAATGTATTCACACTGCTTTTTAGACTACTTTTAGGTTACTTTTTATGTAACTTGTTTTAAATTTACGTTTAAACATCATATTTATATAAACAGGCAAAGAGAGAAATTGTATTACATTTATTTATTCATCACACCAGGGTTTCCCAAATTGATTTTACGTAAGACCTGTAGTAGGTTTGTGAGCTGATAAGAAGCTAATAATAAATAAAATAATAATAAGAAAAATAATAAGTTACTTAAATACTAAAAATAGTATTTTTTAATAAAAATAAATATTTATTTGTTAACCTGCACTCAAAGCTAAATGCACTGACACAAGATTTTTAGAAAGGAAAATGTAAAAAATAAAATATGAATAATATAATGCCATTGTGTGAACAATTTGTAATTATGTAACCCATAAAAAAGTAACTGTAATCTGATCATGAGCATTTTAAAATGTAATACTCTAAGTACTCAATTTTTGGAGTCTGATTATGTAATCCAGATTATTTGTAATCACACATTTAGTACCCAGCAAAGGTGATAACACAACCGAGACAAGAAAAACGTGTAGGTTGGTCTGTATTGCTGGTTTTGAAGAGGTTTGAGGTAACTGTCTACTTAACCAAATGTAAGACGTGTAGTGGTTGGGTAGTTGACCAAACGTAAAACCAGTTTAAACAAGACCTTCCTAACCACCTTTTTCAGCAGTCATGCAAATAAATATGCCAAATGCTACTTAGAACCACTTACAGTGTGGATGCAATTTTTTAAATATTGTTTTACTTTAGTGCTTGTTGGTTATGGCAGATATGGTTATATTTATTAGAGCAACCAAACATAGAAAACAGAGTAATCATTCACTTTTTCACACTTCACATTCAAGATTTCAGATGTAACCATTCCTACAGGAAACCACCGCAAATCTGGCAGTTTTTAAGTCTTTTTGTTGAATTCGAACACAGACACCATCTGTCCTGGATCGCTGCCTAATTAAACATTGTTTCTAGTTTAAAACTGACACCGTAGACCAAACAATAGAGACCCCAAAATGTGTGATATCACAGCAGTTCTTCTTATCAACACTCTCTGAGCAGAATGTGTACTTTCTACACACTGAGAGAGTGTCTCAGCGGGTAGATTGAAAGCATCGTTTCTGTTCTTTTTTATCACAAAATCTCTGTATCTCAGGTTAAATTCTCTTTAGTAATAGCAGAAGTGGACATACAGACTTTCTACTAAGATTACTTGTACTGAAAAACCACACGATTTCTGTGGAATTCATCAGCTCTTTCCAGTGTATTCGGTTTTGTTGTACATACTTAGCATGCATTCTTGCATTAATTGGATCAGGTAACAAGAAGTTGTCTAGATGCCTGAAATAAAAACCCAGGCACCATATACTGTATTAAGTTAGATGGTTTCAAGTATTTTTCCATTCATTTTTTTTCTCCCTCAATAGAGATTTTAAAAAATCTTTGTTAAAGCATTATAAGCCATGAACCAGTTACAAAGCGAATTGCAACATTATTTTTTATTTGAAGTTAAACAATGTTTGCTTCAATCCAGTCAGTACTAGACTGTGAGGGTAAGAACTACAATCCCATGAAACACTGGTAACTGTGGAGAAATATAAAACAATTTATTTAAAGTTGTTGATTTTAGGTTGAATTTTCTGAACAGCATCATGGGTAATGTACTTTTTCACCATATATCCATCTGTTAAACACATTATTTTTAACATAAGTTGAAATAATGTAAAAAAAAAAAAAAAAACTTAACATGCTTAACAAAAGCATATACCATCAATTAACAATCTTAGAACTCACAACAGATTTGTCTCTAATGTTTGTAATTTATCTTTACAAATCAGTTTTACTTCTGGGACTTGATTGTCACACTCTATATCTATTATTATCTGTAACATTGGCAGAATTATTTGTATCTCTGTATATTTGGATAAAACCTACTCTCCCATGGGATGGTAAAATGTCCATCACATGCACCCTTCAGAAGCTGGAAGTTGTAAGTCATCCAGGTACTTTTCTCCAACTGTTTTATGAACACTGTATCTGATACTCTTTTCACAAACTTATTTTCACCTACTATATAATATTAAAGTATCAGATTTTGGATGCAGCCAGTGATTTATGAAGTCCAGCTGATGCATACTTGCACAGAGTATCTTTCGGTCTTTAAACACATCATTGTTGTCCAAATCTTCCCCTTGTAAATGAGTGCATTTGATATTCACTTTTTGCCATCACAATTTTGCCATCCACTGTTGCTGTCAAATCTAATTATTGTGATTTAAATATGCACACTTTGACATCTCATGAATGATTGAGACCAAATCTCAGGAGTATTGCAATCACCGACTATTTTTGGGAGCTTGAGCCGCTCATTGGTCAACATTCTCTTTGTATTATATGGAAAAGAGCAGGGTGAAAATTCTGAAATAAAATCATGTAAGTTTGGAATGACATGAAGGTGAGTAAGTGAAAGAATTTTAATCCTTGGACGAGGTAATTCTGTATAAGCCGGCATGAAAGACTATGGCAGCATATAATAATGCAAATCCCTTATGAATGTGTGAAAGAGAGAGAGCAGGAAGATGGCATTTTACTTTGGGTTAATGAATATTTTCCTGCTTCAATCCTTTGTCTGGAGAAAAACACATTTGCTCGAGTGTCGCTCTCTCGCTTAACCTCGCATCCATTATGTGGCATTCAAGTGCTGATGCCACAGATGAGAGTGATTCTGTGTTTCTGAGTTGTAATTAGTTGTAAGTATGCTTGATACAAAAAGGAGGCAGTTTTAATTGAAAAAGTTGAGATGACATCAGCCAGAAAGAGAAAGAGTTGCAAGGCCATAATCTCATTGGATCATATGTGGGCGGAGTAGCACTGTTTGGCTCGCTTAGTCAGAGAAGAAGCAGTAACTAAAGTGTACTGTATGTCCAAAAATACATACTAACATGTTCTTATTATTTGTAAGGATAATACAGAGAATGCAGTGTGGCTGCATTCTTGCATTTCAGCCAGAACGGAATCTATCCATAAAAAGTAACCTGATATGTAACCTAAAAAAAAGGGCTGGAAAAACACCAGGAAACTTATATATGTGTTTCCTTTACACTGTGTTTATAGGTACTACAGCGCCACCATTCTGCAGATGTCTGGAGTACGTGATGACAAATTGGCCATCTGGCTAGTGACTGTAACAGCGTTCACAAATTTTCTGTTTACTTTGTTGGGCGTTTGGTTGGTTGAAAGGGTGGGCAGACGCAGACTTACGTTGGGAAGCATCTTTGGTAAGATTCTTACATCCCTGAAGAAGCAGAAAATATTCCAGCACATTCTAAATTTATTCTTGGTAACATTTGGGTGCCTTTTTAACTCACTATTTAAGGGGGACTGGAGTTCATATGTTTGTAATATACAAACATGAAAAAATTGTTTTGGTCAACAGACACTGTAATGTAATTGTTTAAAATGAAAGCAAAAACATATTACCACTATGCGAAAGATATACTTACATTGTACCTTGGACTCAAAAACCGGTTAGACAAATATAGTCCTTTTTGCAACTTCCCTGTCTGGCAACTTGCTCGAGTTTCCACAACTTTTTCATTATTTGAAATGCTATTCTAAACCTTTTTAGACATGCCATAACGAATTTTAATTCTTTCTGTACAGGTACTGTATTGAGTCTGTGTATCCTATCAGTTGGCTTCCTCCTGTCAGCCCAGCATTCTCCTCCTGTTACACTACATCTCACGGACCCCACGACACCCAACTCCAGCTGCACAACACATCTGTGAGTATGATTTAATGGGCAGGTTTATCTTCTAGAGCTTCTTGCCAATGGCAATATAAATAATTCATGAGTACACTATAGAAGATATAGTACACTCATAGTGACAGCTGTCTTGTTATTCGGTGTCTTGTCATTTAGCACGTATCAAAAGTGACTTCTGTTATCACCATGACAGTCTATACTGTATGACAGGTTTTTTTCCTTGGGAAAAAAAAGAGTGACAACTCTTGGTAGAGTGGATTAGTAAGAGTATTTGCAGCACTTTTCAAACTGTGGATTGGAATAGAAATAAATTGGCTGTTGAAAGAATGGTGTTGTTTGTGTCCAAATATGAAATATGGAGAGTTCTCAAATTTTGTTGGTAGGCGTACCTTTAATTATAAATTTTTCTCATGTTACCCACCACAAAAGCTCATCAAGGGCTACATGCAAAAATAAACACATAGTGTGACCAATGTAGTCCAAATTACAGACAAACTGCTCTTACGGAGCCGTTCTTTTAATTAATCATTCAAAAAGACTCCTTCACCAAATGAACTCACCAAATCCTTATTCTGTTTATCTGCCTTACAGTAATAAACTGATAAGAAGGCAAATGAGTAAATGTATTTCAAATCCATATTTCACTTTAAAATGTCATTCTGCGTGTTCATTCAAAGGGGGGAGGGGGTCTAAATTAAGTGCATTTTACTTTAGCAAAATTATATGCCAGTGTGGTAATAAACATAATCTTAATTCAAATGGAAAACGTCTCTAGGTTACGTATGTAACCCTAGTTCCTCGAGAGAACGAGACGCTGCGTCAAATGCGCTTTGGGGAGCGCGTTTAGCATGAGTGTCTCTGAATATGATATCTAATCTGTCTTATAGAAGAGCGTGACGTCACAGGTGGGGTGACGTAAGTGACCAGGACGCGATAAAGGCACGAGCCGTGCAGCTGGCTTCAGCGTCGAGTACCAGCAAGCGCCGGCAGGGGTACCGGGGGTATGGCCTCGAGACGCAGCATCTCGTTCCCTCGAGGAACAAGGGTTACATACGTAACCTAGAGACGTTCCTCTTCAGGAACTCGAGCTGTGTCAAATGCGCTTTGGGGAAAGAGTATCAAACGCGGTACGTGTAATGAGTAACTCATGTACAGCAGGCCAAGAGGTATCACGTTGGATGCAGCTGCCATCAGACCCAACAATCTCTGAAATTGTTTGACAGTAAGTGACTGGCCTCCTTTGACACGATAAGAGCGGGGGAAAATCGTGCCTGCATTGCAGTCGAATCCCATACAACGCCTAGATAGGTGGTTCTCTGAACCAGAGAAAGTACACTCTTCTTGGCGTTCAGTCTCAAACCCAGCTCCCCAATATGTGTGAGAACGGCATCTCGATGCCGAGCCGCAACCTGCTCTGACTGAGCTAAGATCAACCAATCGTCGAAGTAGTTGAGAATGTGACAGATATTGTGAGATATTGTGACAGACCAGTCCTCGGACCTGATCTGACCTACAACATGCTTGATCGTGAGCATTTTGAACTTCAATCTCATAACTGAACGATTTAAGACCCTCAAGTCTATAATCGGACGCAGCCCCCCATCCTTCTTTGGAACCGTGAAATACCGGCTGTAGAACCTGGACTTCCTGTCTTGAGGAGGGACCACCTCGATGACCTCCTTCTCTAATAGGTTTTTCACTTCCTGTTCCATAGCCAGACCCTGCCCGGGGCTGACTATCGTCGGAATGACCCCATTGAATATCGGTGGTGCAAAGCTGAATACTGAATACTGAAAACTGAATACGGTAGCTTTTTCTACTGTGTGCAGGACCCACTGAGATACATTTGGCAGTACTTTTCACGCTGCTAAATAATCTACTAAGGGAATCAGTCTGACCTCTGGTGTAAGAGGCCCCCGCAGGGGCAGCGAGCGTCTCAGCCCCGCTACGCGCACAGGAACGAAAATATTTAGAACGATGCCCGCTGGGGACCGCTGCTAAGGCGAGACGAGCACCGTGTATGCAGTGTATGCCGCTCCACCCCAGTAGGGGCTGCCCTCTGCAGTCGTGACCGAAATGTGTCAGGACTTCTTAACCGAGGGCCTCACAGCCTGAAGTACGACCCTCAGATCGTCCTTAGGCTGGGAAAACCCTGGTTCAACGCTCTGACTATAGACTGAGAGGGCTAATTTCTCAGAATGAGATAAGTGTCATTATATTCCTCAGAATTTAATGCAAACAAACAATCAGACGAGTAAACACGGTCTGCATTGTTGGTATAATTCATATCTAACTTCTCATAGTGAGATAGATACTGAATTTAATTCCTCAGAAATAATGCAGTTAACCAATCAGATGAGTAAAGACGATGTGGTTTTGGTAAGATTGCATCCTATTAATGTGTAACAATACTGAGGTGCAAATGTATCTGCCAGTATAAAGTATAACTAGCATCTAATTATTATTTACACTTAGCCTGTTGCAAACAACTGCTACTTTTAAATGGTAAATAGAATATACCAAGATTTCACTGTACATTTTTTTCTTTAAATAGCATCTAGAGCTACTTGCAATTAGTCTACTGTAAATAGGATCTATCGCTAAGAAAGTATGTTAATTCCACTTAGTGTAAATAGCCACTGCCGTATTTTTCTTATTGGCAGATAATTTAGATAAAAAATGCACTTAAAATATTATTATTAATATTATTATTTTATATATATTTTTTGCTCATGAGATACCATAAAATGATTAGCTATTAGTTCATTAATCTAACGTTCTGCCAGTTTTCACCTGTGATATTATAACACTGATAAGAATTACATTTGTATCGAGTCTGAAGTCTGCAGACGGCTTTTTGGCGGGAGCTGTTGCCATGGTGAACCGTAATATCAGCGCTCCATTGATAATGGCTTTTTATAGTTGTGGTGCACGTGCTTAACTCAGAGTCAGTCAATTTAGAGTTGATTAAACCAACTCATTTCAGCTGTTCTGTAACCGTAACTGTAAGTCAACTCAGAGTTCAAGTTTAAACTCAGAGTTGGTTGAACCTCCTTAGAGAAACGGGGCCCTGCCTTAAACTTGACATGTTTGATAAGAGTCCTTGCCTTAACAGATCGTAAGGCCAATATATCAGTTATAATCATACCAACACCTGTTGGCAACAGGTAACTTAAACATGCAGTGTCCGATCTGCCCCAAACTTCACATGTTTGATAAGAGTCCTGGCCTGAACTCATCTTAAGGCCAATATTGATTTCTAAAGTGAAATAATGTAATGTCCACAACACTTTTAACTCCCATATTTAATAAAAGGCAACGTTTTGACCCTGCTGGGTCTTCTTCAGGCAAATGGTGAACACATTTGATAAAGGGATATATAGGCCTTACAATCAACTGACCCACCCTGTGATTTCAATTAGCTTGATTGGGTCTAAACAACTTGCATAGAAAAACAGTGGAAGAAACAGTACAATATATACACAAGCCTTAATCAGTATAGAAAGACAATTTCCCACAAAAAAACATATGCTTTAATTGTTTGTGTGGAGAACTAATGCTGGTGTCTATATCTGGACTTTAACTGTGAAATTGCATGCTTTCTAATGGGTTCCTCTTGCTTTAGTCAACATACACCTTATTGGTCTCCAACCTGAGTGAAAATCTATTTTATGTTTGGCTCTGTTGGTGTGTACATTGCAGCAATAACTGCGTGTTAAGGGGTCCAAGCCACTTGCTGTTCCTTAATGTCACAATAATAGAGTGTCTGAACTGTGTTACCTCATAACAACGACACCCCCTCCCACTCTGACAGAGCATCGCCTCTCCCTCATCCTAATTTACTCTTACCTGTGTCATCTAGTTCACCATATACACACAGCCAAAACAAAACATGTTTATTTTCCTGCTAATGGATGCGTAATGACTGCACTGTCATCACAGCAGCAAACCAATTTGTGCAAAGACTGTCTCAAAAGCCCTTTCAACATTCATACATAATGGAATACAGTGTTTAATGGACTCACTGTAACTGCCGTGTAAGACCCATTGACCAAGACTTCTAAAGATGAATACTGAATACATGTTGATGTATATGTTAATTGGATCATGGTTGTGATTTCATAATCATGCATATTCTAAGCAAGTCATTCATGACTTGGTCTCCAAATTAGGCTGCGTTTTACTCACACCCAAGGATTCATGGGTGTATATGCCTTTCATCTTTTAGACAAATCTAGTCAGAGTTATATTTAAAAAAAATAATCTTTGATCTTTTAAGCTCTATCATTGCAGTCAGAGGGTGCTGTATTGCTTCAGTCCAAAAGAACAGAAATAAAATGCACCTTTCCATAAAAAAAAAAAAAAAAAAATGTCTCACATGGCTCCTAGGTGTGAACAAAGGCCTCCTCTAGCGTATCAATGCATTTTTTTATTTTAAAGAAAAATATCCATATTCAAAATGTAATAATCACTTTAATCTAGCTTGCGCCAACAGTTGTACATAGAAGCATCTCCAGGCGGATGACGTATGAGGTTAACGCTGCGCATGCGCCGATGAGCCTCGTGAAAACTAATGTTTGTTTACAGGATCAAAGAAAGCAAAGTTTTCTTACTTTAGCAAAGGACAATCAGTCTCCTCTTGGCTTATATAAATCCTCCGACATTCTTCTTTAAAAATCCTTATTGTGTACTACTAATTAGTGACCATTGTTTTGTGCTGATCTCTTCGATTAGTTTCTATGTGCGTCACTTCTGAGCGGTGAATGTGCAAAGCCGAACTCAAACGTCATCCGTCATCCATGCATCAATTTGCTACAGAAGGCCTTTGTTCACCCCACCGGAGCCGTGTGAGACACGTTTTGTTGTTTTTATGGATGGGCACTTTTTATTTACCATATTTTCCGGACTATAAGTTGCACTTTTTTTCATAGTTTGGCTGGTCCTGCGACTTATAGTCAGGTGCGACTTATTAATCAAAATTAATTTGACATGAACCGAGAGATATGAACCAAGATAAATGAACCAATAGAAAACATTAGAGTCTACAGCTGCGAGAGGGCGCTACACTGTCCACACTGAAGACATAGAGCGCCCTCTCACGGCTGTAGACAGTAATGTTTTCTCTTGGTTCTTGGTTCTAAATAAATGCGACTTATAGTCCAGTGCCACTTATATATGTTTTTTTCCTCATCATGGCGTATTTTTGGACTGATGCGACTTATACTCAGGTGCGACTTATAGTCCGAAAAATACGGTAATGTCTTTTGGACTGAAGTACTGCAACACCCACTGACTTAAACGATAGAGCTTAAAAGATCAAAGACAATTTTTAATATAACTCCAACTGGATTCATCTGAATGTAGAAAGTCATAAACACCTTGGAAGCCTTGGGGGTGAGTAAAACATAGCCTAATTTTCATTTTTGGGTGAACCAACCCTTTAACTTGAATATTTTGTTTATCAAGATCCAATATGTGATTTAAGTGTTTTTTGAGCAGTGTACAGTACTGTATATCACAGCATTTAAAATGAATTTTTGATCAAACGCATGCATCCATGGTAAAAATAAGAAAAGTCTTTCAAAATGTATAATAAATATCTGTAGATTTCAATAGATCAAAGAGAACAAATTTCACTAGACTTTATTTCAATAAGTTCCTTAATGTATTTCTGAGTGAAACATGATTTTTAACTATAAAAATTGCACAGTGGGACTTACTGCAATGTTATCCGTCAGTTGATTGAATTATATGACAGGTGGTTTGACAAAAATGAAAGCTGTTCCAGTGTGTGGGGCAAATAATTATGTTTTGATGAAAGATTATGAATGCAATTAACTTTTTTGTTGTTTGTTTCAAACAATGTGTAATGAGTCATGCATATAAGGAATTCTAGAGATATGAATTAAAACAGTACATATAGCCCATTTTGATTTATGTTGGATTCTAGTTTTTAAGTAATTTGTCTTGCTCTTATATTACTTTGTGTTTCAGGTCGTGTGAGCCCTGTATGTTGGACCCTGGCTGTGGTTACTGTTATCAGGAAAACAGCACTGCTGTGTTTGCCTCCTCCTGTGTGCCCGTCAATCCGGCCTCCACTGAGAGAGCAGCATGGGGCAAGTGAGTCACCACTGAAACAGAGACTCTGTATGCGCAAGCACCTGAGCTGTTCTGGTTATATTATGTGTTTGGATTCATTCTACAGTACATTACAAAGTTATCCAATACTCGTATTCTCAGTATTAGATGAGATTGATCCTTTGGTGCCTTTTAATTTAATTTGATTTTTATTTTAATTTTTTCGAAAACTTGAAATATGGTAACCATTGTGATATTTATTCATTCACCTTTATAAAATTAATTGTATGTTTGTTTCAGGTGCTCCAACTCCACACATATCCCAGGTAGTGGTATATGGGCTTATAATTTTTGCCCAACATCTTATTCATGGGTTGTGCTCGTGGGACTAGTGCTCTATCTCGCATCTTTCGCCCCAGGTAAGACGATCATAACTGTTTGTAATTAATATAGAAATATCATAAGAGGTGCAGTCCCAGACAGCAACATAGTGTTGGCCCAGATCCGGCCCACATCTGGCCCGCATGAAATCCATGCGGGCCAGATGTGGGCCGAATCTGGACCGAAACTGCTTGCTGTCAGGGGTCCATCACCACTGTGCCATTCAGCAAGACATAAGAAGAGGTTGCTCTGAGGGAATTATACCTGTAATATATTCATGGTGACATTGCATTGTGGTAATTTAAAACACTTTCACCTCATGACAGGAATGGGACCGATGCCATGGACAGTTAATTCTGAAATCTACCCTCTTTGGGCCAGAAGCACAGGCAATGCTTGTTCGGCCGGAGTGAACTGGACCTTCAATGTGCTGGTGTCTGTAACGTTCCTTCACATGGCCCAGTACCTGACTTACTACGGTAATGCTCTAATTAGTGGAGCGATAGCAGTCATGAACATGACCTTTTTGCCAGCATCAATACGGTATTTGATCTCTCAACATCAAGAGTATACTGCGCATAAAGGCATTGTAGAACTAATTATGTCTATGACTGATATTCTTAATACACTTTCCTGAATTTGCTGTTCACAGCTCATCACTGCACATTACTGAAAAACAATAACTTGCTTTGCACTGAAACCAAATTTATTTTCCTACTGACATCATCTAGGCCATTCACGCCATTGGACAATGTTAGTTTTATGTTGACGCCATTGATAATGTTGGCAGAGCTACTACAATTCTGTATAGTTTTGTTATTTTTTGCTATTATTACAATTATACCCATTTATTAACCAACACCTCTTTGTCATTTCCCAGGTGTATTTTTCCTGTATTCCAGTTTGGCTCTAACCGGTTTCTTTTTCATTTATGGCTGCCTGCCCGAGACTAAGGGACGGCGGCTAGAAGAGATCGAGTCCTTGTTTGAAAACCGGCTTTGCTCATGCGGGATCTCGGATTCTGATGAGGATCGGCAGGTGGAATACATCCGGGTGAAAGGCTCAAACTACCACCTATCGGATAACGACGCATCAGATGTCGAATAACTCATGTGAAACCTCTAGGTTGGGAAACAGGAATGAGAAGGTATCGATTGAGCCTCATTCAACCCTGACGTCAGGTCCGCCCACTGTATCGGTCAGGTTGAGCCTCTCTTCACTGCGACGGCAAGAACAGGGTTGTAGAGCACACACACACACAAAAAATAAAAAAACACGCAGTGCCAAGTCAGCTTTTATAATATTGTTAGTATATTTTTGCCTCACAGTTCATGCAGATCTACTGGCTCGTTTCTCCACTGTCAGATGAATATCCTCTGCTCATTTATGTAAAATGAGATGTTAACTGTAAATTCAATAATATATATGCAGAAGGATATTATTTTTGTTCGAGTGTGAACTCAATGCAAATGTTATATTTGGAAATAACACTTATACACACTAAGAAAAATATAAGCAACACTACCAGTCAAAAGTTTGGACACACCTACTCATCATTTAATTGTATTTTTCACAGTGAAGTCATTAAAATATTAAATCATTAATGGAATTATGTAGATTTCAAAAACATTTAACAAATCATATTTTCGATATAATTCAAATAGCAACCCATTGCCGACATTACAGCTTTGCACTCTTTCGCCATTCAAGTGTGTCTAAATTTGTAATCGTAGTTTACAAATAATCCAAACCAACTGCTCTGAGTCATTTGAAGTCCCTAAATATGAACAGAAATCAAACACAAGTGAATAAACGTCATTGTCATGTCCCTCTGGCCTACTCATTCAAATCTTTGATGCTTTGAAAATGTGTAGCAAATCGCATTGCTTGTTTGTAATATGCAATTACTGTCTAGTTTTCAAAGTACAGTAGTTTATTTTGTAATTTGAACCTTCATGTTTGTAGATGAATTAAAGATTATTGACACAAAATGTAGCTTTCTGCAGTTCCCTGTGATAGTGTAGTGTGGGCCTTATAAAATATTCCACAATTTTTACTTAAGTTTTGGCAGTTTATATCATTATTGTGTGGTTAAGAAATTTCGATCACACGTTATTTTAAGGTCCAATTTTGACTATGAACAAACCATTAACTTCAACTTTTGCCACAATAAATTCCTAATTTGATGCTTATTATGTTTGTAAAGTAGTTGTTAACTTAAGGTATTAGGGATGTAGAATATGGTTATGTAGAATATGTGCTTTATAAGTACTAATAAACAGACTATATGTTAGTAATAGGCACGCTAATAAGCAACTAGTTAATAGTGAGAATTGCTCCCTATACTACAGTGTTACTAAAATTTGAATGATTTGCTTTTAAATGTTATTTTTTATTACCAGTTTAATTTGTCTTCCTTATAGCCTAGTGTACAAAAGTCATCGCATTGGTCTTGTCCACGAAACAGTGTAGGATAACCGTTTTGACAAGTAGATTTTAATATCCAATATTCTGTCGTGCTGCTTTGTAAGTATACAAATAGACAAATACACATCAAGCTGAGCCAAACCGACCTGAAAATCTCTATGTTGTGGTTGTAGCTTTATCGAAACCAATAATGCCGACACATGTTCCTGTTTAAAGGTTTCACTCTGTTCAGTGATACAGTAAGTACTTGTGCACATCAGGCCTTGTGTATTGTGTGTTTTGTTTAGAAATATGATAATGTGTAATTTGACATTTGCCATTGGATAAAACTTAATTTGGTTGAGAGAAGCACAAATTAAATTGGCATAGTGTTTGGTATTTTATCAGTTTAGACTTTAAAAGAAACAGTTCACCCACAAATGGTCATCATTCACTCAAAATCAAGTTGTTGCTAACATGTATGACTTTTTTTTACTCTGTGGAACATAAAATGAGAGGTTCTGAAGAATGTTCAAGCTGCCCTTTTACATATAATGAAAGCAATGAAAGCCAATCGCCAAAAAGGACAACAAAATCCCAGATTTTTGACATTTTTGGATGAACTATTTCTATAAGACAAGCAACTGAATCTCTAACATAAAACAGATTGCTTCAACTAGAGTGAATAGAGGCATTAGAAAAGTCAATGAGTTTCAGTCTACGTGTATGATGTAATTTAGAGGTTTATTGAACAGTTTCATGTGCACCAGATGTTTTTGAATTTTCGAATGTACTTGGGAGGTGCTTCAACATGGACAGCCATTTGTGTTCTAACACATCTGTTTTAAGTGTATGGATGTATCTTTTGTTTTTGTATGTGAAACAAAATGCAGCGTTTATACTGTTGATGGAAACTAGTGAGGACAAATGTGTTGTATAGTATTTGATTACTGTTGCTGTAAATGTTTTGCTAGATTTATATTCCATGAAACTAAATATACGAACTTTGACAACTTAAATATGTACTTGGAGATTATAATAAAGATATATATAACATACAGTATTGTTTTTCGTCCAATCGGAACTGAGGTAACGATACATTTTTTTCAAAATGTAATTCTGCTCACTGTCTAATCCTTTCTACGTCAGCAACATCTTGGAAGATTTTTTCATTTCTGTAGAAACCCAGTTCACACCTTTCTCTGCTGTGAAGTTCTTCACCTCTTCATCTCTTTCACAATCGCTCCTGCATGCCTGATGTCCTTAACAGGGTTTCGCGTCACATTTCCCAACCGAGGGTAGTCACACTTGTCTATTTTCTTCCTGCTTTCCTCTTTTTTCTGTTCTGGAGTAAACAGAGGACATAAGCATACTATTTCAGATTTCAAACTAGTTTCCTTAAATGAAATGGGAACAGTTCACCCATAAATGAGGCAGATATTCTAAGAAAATTAGGATTGTTCATGTTTTTGAAAGAAATGACTAATGCTCGCCAAGGCTGCATTCATTATATCAAAAATATAAAAACTAATGCAACACAGTAACACTGAAATGTTATTGCAATTTTACATAACTGTTTTCTATTTTTATATACTTTACAATATATATTATTTCTGTAATGCTAAGTAAGCCATTGTGTCAGTGTCACATGATACTTCAGATATTATTATTATTATTAATAATGTTAAGTAGTGCTGCTTTATACTTTTTTTTATACTTTTTTATACATTTTTCAGGATGCTTGGATTAATAGAAAGTTCAAAAGAACAGCATTTTTTTGTAACATTATACATGTCTTTAATGTTACTTTTGAAAAAAATCATCAATTTTATTTCAAAAATAGTAAAACGATACTGGACCCAATCTACTTGCTGAAACATACCCCTCCTTGTTGCATCAAGATGCACTGCATCATGGATTGACGTGAGTAACACTAATCTTGCTCGTATTGTAACCAAACACAATGTGCCATGCTGAAAATAACTTCTACTTGAATATCGTATAACTTCAGTTGTATGTGCTATTTTTATCAAGTTTCGTTGTCCTATTTTTATTGAAAAAAGAACAGCAAATACAAGTTTGGAAAGACATGAAGGAATGAAACAAGGACCTATTCATTTTTGGGTGAACTATTCTTTTAAGAAGATCCATGTTGATCAGAAACATTTGGAAAATGTGTTCTATAAGGTTTCACAGTGGGTTAGTTATTTATACCCGAGGCGTTGCAGAAAGGATGTTTCGCAGCTGACGTCAGATCTCTTTTCATGCTCTTCTGACTATGAAGCTTGCGGAAGGAGAAGCCCATTTGTGATTTTGGATTTCTCTGTGCCTGCTGCTTTGTTGCTGATACCCCTGAGGGCATGCTTCCTGTTCTTTTGTGCCCATTTTTTGGAGAAGTATGTGTTGTTGGATTAAAATGAGAATACTGACACCTTGTGGTAAAGGTGCTGGTTTTCTTATTAGCAGAGGGGAAAGGGAGATGAATAAGTGAGCACTGAACCGAGACATCTCGGTAGGATAAAGCTCCTGTTTGTGTCCCTGTTTCCAAGGTTATTGGGGGAGTCCCATCACGCCTTTGTGCTTCCGTCTGCAGATGAGAAAAACAAAAAAAAGATTTCCCTCATGTTTTTTTCCACAGTTCACTATTTCAGACCGTCTCAAACTCTGGATTTTGACTTTGTTCATCATTTTGCCTCCTGTTGGCAGGATGGAGCTTGTGAAGGTGTGCGTTTCTGTTAAACTGTCCACTGATAAGCAACAGTGCTTTGCCTTGACACTATATTCAGACTTAAATAACCTATTCTTTTATTTTATTTTTTTGATTGATTTAAAAAAAAAAAAAACTCAGGGGATCATAAATTATTATTTTTTTAAGAAAGAATATTTTCATGTCTTTCACATGATAATATATCTCATATTTTAAAGTGAAAGATGTTATATTCTTTCAGTGAATGAAGAGAAATGTTTATCCACTAAAAATCTTAACTAAGCCACACACTTTCATTATGTTAGACGTGTTAATTTTTCACGCACAATATACTAGGAGAGAAACCAATGTCATTATTACGGTGATTAGGATTATTCAAATTCCAAAGTCTTACGTCATCTGAGCTGCGATAAACTCCTCTTGGAGATTTTCCAACATGCACAAAGACACTGCTACCATCAGCACCTGCTGAAACATCACACGACTTCTTGTTCGGAGTAAGCGCCATTAAAATCATACTTTAAAAATAACAAGGACAAGAACACTTACATGTGTTGCTGTCAATACATACAAATTCCTGAGGAAGAAAAAATATGAGAAAATCAAAACACATTTTATTAGCAATGTCTGAAGCTTTTGTCTATGTTGCTTTAAACCACAAGGGGGTAGCATTTGTAAACAATAAATGTACTAAGACAATTTTACCAACAAAACTGTGTGTGTGTGTGTGTGTTTCGAGGCACGAGTGCGGGCGTATACCTGTGTTGAGAGGTGGCCATTACTCTCCATGTTTTGTGATCTGTCGCAAGAATTCATTGAGTCGATCACTAAAAGAAATAACAATTATCAAGACCGTTTGTAATGTGCAATGTATTCATGTACTGAATGTACTCTGGACTGAGTGCTCATGGAGCCTCGGAGAGATTATTCATGAGTAAGTCAATCAGTCATTGCATATAATACTGTTTCTGGATAGTTGTGACTCTACAGGTTTTCATTTCTACTGTATTCTTATACAGTGCATTACCTAATGTGCTAGAAGCTACCGTATATTATTACCTTTAGAATCTAAGTTCTTAAAATCTATGAACAGTGGCTCCTCCGGTTCTTCGGTGCTCTTTAAAGGGTTGAGGGGATATGAATGCTCTCCCCTCTCTGGGCTGCAACAAATTCTGAGAATTCCACGTTGCAAGCACTTTCTCATATTTATTGTCTTTTATTGGCATATTGCGTCAGGATATAGGAATATCCTCATACTCACATGGGTAATGTGCTCTCAAACTGATTTCCAGCTGCTGAGCTGTCGCGTGCCGCATCTTGCACGAGAGCTTCACCCGGCCATGGATTAGCCAGCTTTGTTGGTTGAGAGAATGACACAAACTGAAAAGAGTCATACACTGTAACAATCTGGGTTGCTGCTTAGTTGGGTTGCAAAACTGCGGGTTTTAAAATGATCACACCTTAGGAGTTTTCTGGAGATTGCTAAGATTTGACAGAGTTGGCAGAGAGGAGGATCCGTGTGGTGCAGGTTTGGGTTGGAGTGGATGTGAAGAGCCAGAAGATGTTGAGGGGGGCGGCTGCGGCTGGTTTTCTGAGCCACTGGCATCAGACAGGTTCGATTCAAGCAAAGGAGACAGCTACGGATGCAGAAACCATTATTAAATCCTGTATGATAAAAACGTAGAATTCGACAGATGTTACTAATGCTAAATGTATATTATGTCAGTGGTTACTAAATAAAACACTGGTGAATGATTTTGTGGTAGTTGACCATTTTAGTCATCTTTACCGGCGTGAACTTGAATTCTTCAGAGAGACGATGTTTTCTGACTTTATAACCAGGCGTATCAGTACTGTTGAAACAAATAATCAATATCTATAGATGAAGTCATTTGGAAATATAGGCTAGGGGGAATAACAGAGCGTCTTGAAACATACCAGTACTGTGGCTGACTGGTAACTAGGTTCAGGTTTGAAGGAGAACAGGGGCTCATTGGTAACTCTGAGGGCTCTTTCAAAGCTCTTTTGGTTCTTTTCACACCAGTCAAAAGGTTTGTTTTTGGTTTGTCTAGAAGACAAACATCAGCATATGATTCTACAAATGAGCTAGGCCATAAAAGAATAGTTGCGTTGTGTTCATTTATATGTGCACAATCTCTCTAAGTTACCTGTTTGCTCTTTCTTTGATGAAATCTGGTTGACTATGAATAATGTCAGCAGATCCATATTGTCAGGGTTGTATCCTTTGGGTGATTCCTCGATATTTGACTTCCTTTTCATCCTTTGCTTTTGAAAAAAACGCCTTGAGATGAAACAGGTTATTAAAAGAGCACAGGTTTAAGATATAACAACACACTAAAAAACTAAAGCTAACCACCTGTGACCCCAGTCCAATCCCTATCAACTAACGTTAACGTTAATCCAACTAAATTAATTTACCTGTAGTAAATATTTGTATTTACAATAAAGTTATCGTTCAAATGTAGTATGAAGAATGTGTAGTTACTGAAAAGAGTGTTAAGTCTCAAACAGTTAGTTTGTGAGAGTGAAAAGTACTTACTCTTTGTTTTGTTGTGTCTTCTTTGCTTTTCATATACCTGCTCCTGTTTAGTCGAGACAAGGCGCAATTATACATATAAACTTATTGAATTTATATCAAGTCATTTTGACATCTTTGCTTCGACTTCCATGAAATGTTCATTTTACAGCCAAGTAATTATATAAAGTCAGTTATTAGCGAGTTTCAATAAAGTTAGCAAGTTAGCACAAACCTGGATCCTCCGACCCAGTTCATGTTGCCCTCAGTTTAGGCGGGGTTTTTTTTCACCCACCGACTCTTTTTCGTTACAGATAACGAAATGCTGACAGCGTAATTATTATTATTATTATTTTACTTTTCAGTTTATGATGATATTAAGTCAAAGTTAAGAGCAGCAACCGATAAGATACATAGCATAAATCTGCGCGAGTGACGTCTTAACCGTAACGATAACTCAACCACTGATCTGTAAAACATTATATTATTAACACACATCAGCGATTTTTTTTCTTTTTATAATTTTAATATCAAAGTTCAAAAAACGAATACATTTTATTAATTAGTCATTTAACTGAGAGAAAAAAAAAACGAAACGACGCAGAAAAGTTGTTAACTCGTGTGATTTTAGATTTTATTATAAATAATATTATTGACAAAGCACATCGTAAAGTTTGACAATTACAAGAAAATCATATAAAGATGATAGTAATAAAATATATTTATAAAACATTTTATAATATATTATTATAACTATGATTAATACAATATGTTATATATTAAAATAATATATTTAATTTGAAAGGTATTTTTTTAAACAGAATTACTAAACAAATATTAATTATTATTATTAATAATTATTTTTATTGCATAACAAGAAGATTAATACAACATAGAGGACCACGGTGTTTTCAACTATTATCAATTATATTCATAACAGAATCTAAGGAACAAACAGAAAAAAAGGAAAGGAAGAAAGAAAGAAGAAAAAACTACTAAGAAATTCCCATAAGAAAATGATTTTTTTTTTTTTTAATCTATACATCTTATTTGCTTTTTTATTTCTTAGATCTTTTAAAGCTTAAATTCTTAAGTTCAGTTTTAAATAATGAAATCAGACCATTCTGCTATATTTAAATACGTCAAGTGCTGCAGCCAATCAGCGTGGAGTGGGGGCGTAACCAGCAAGAAAGCCCAAATGACGGAAACGTCTTACCTAGCGGTGCAGTTTCAAGTTCAACCTCACGGCACCATGAATTATATGTATATATTCTCTTTAAGTCATTTAGTGACCCTATGGATGTAATTTGGAACCAAGTGAAGATTTACCAAGACTTATTTTTACAATAGCTGGATTAAAAAATGAGCAACATCCTCCATGCAGCATCAAAAGTGAGATGGAATCAGAGCAATGCAGCGAAAAGAGCGGTGCTCCTGGCGGCCGCCGCATACGGAGCGAAAACGCTTTACCCCGTCATCTGCAAACAAATAAATCAACGGAAAACAACCAAGAGCAACACGTCTGCACCGGGACATGAGAATGGATTGATACCTGCCCCTAAAACTACACCAGAGACTGCCTCCAGCCTGAGTAAATCGCCCGGCGTCAATGCGGAATTCTTCAAGCAGATTCTTGAACTGGTTAAAATCGTCTTCCCGAAGTTTGTAACTAAAGAACTGGGTTTATTATGTTTACATTCACTAGCTCTGGTTTCACGGACGTTTCTGTCGATTTATGTGGCAGGTCTGGATGGTAAAATAGTGAAAACGATCGTAGAGAAGCAGCCGCGGAGCTTCATGATCAAACTGATGAAATGGCTTCTGATCGCCATCCCGGCCACATTCGTCAACAGCGCGATCCGCTATCTCGAGTGCAAGCTCGCGCTCGCGTTCCGCACGCGTCTGGTGGATCATGCATACCAAACGTATTTCACCGATCAGACCTATTATAAGGTCAGCAATATGGACGGGAGGCTGGCGAACCCGGACCAGTCTCTAACCGAGGATGTGATGATGTTCTCGCAGTCGATTGCTCATCTGTACTCGAACCTCACCAAACCCATCCTGGACGTGATACTGACTTCATATACTTTAATACAGACTGCGAGATCTCGCGGTGCGAACGCAACCGGACCCACTCTCTTAGCGGGTCTGGTGGTGTTCGCCACGGCGAAGGTTCTGCGCGCGTGCTCGCCGAGGTTCGGGAAGCTGGTGGCGGAGGAGGCGCACAGGAAGGGCTACTTGCGCTATGTGCACTCCAGAATCATAGCCAATGCAGAGGAGATCGCTTTCTATAGGGGACACACGGTAAAGAAATGCATGATGCACACGTGCATGTAGAAACATCTATATAACATTAGTTAATTGCCATATAGGCTACAATCTTCATGTATGTATACCTCATACAATCATATATATACTCCCCCTTTCTTTGTCACATAGCCTAGATAATATGAATTGAATACACTGTACATTATACTTCATAAAAAGAGGTAGACTGTAATTGTTATGTTGTTTCCATAACTAGCCATTACTTTGTAAGTCTCTCAGTCGTTGGTATATTAAATCTGTTCTCATGTGGCAGGTGGAGATGAGGCAGCTGCAGAAGTGTTACAGTACCCTGGCGGAGCAGATGAACCTCATTCTATCAAAACGTCTGTGGTACATCATGGTTGAACAGTTCCTCATGAAGTATGTCTGGAGTGGATGTGGCCTGGTTATGGTGGCCGTGCCCATTATCACTGCCACTGGCTTTGCTGACAACGGTATGTAGAAGTCTAGTTTGTACTGTACCAAATATACAACCTGACTGCAATTTCTTTCAAGCTTTATTTGAATGATGTTCCAGTGCTTCCATTTCAGAAATATAGGTCATATAAGAGTACTATTTGGTTAAAGATGTTTCATATTCATTTGTTTCTTAAAGAGCTGGCTGACGGTCAGACACAAGTGTTGGTGAGTGAAAGAACGGAGGCCTTTACAACAGCTCGCAATCTGCTGGCCTCAGGGGCGGATGCCATTGAAAGGATCATGTCTTCTTATAAAGAGGTAAAATATTAAACATGCTCTTCTTTCTTGACATTTTTCACAATTATTTCCTTTTTACATAAAAGGAAATAAATACTTATTTAAGATCTATGTAAAACTGTATGTTTTTGAAAGAAGACTCTTCTGAGGCGGCATGTATTTGGTCAGAAATACAGTAAAAACAGCAATATTATGAAATATTATTACAATGTAAAAGAAGAGTTTTCTTTTTGAATATGTGTGAAAATGTTATTTATTCCTTTGTTGGTAAATGTGAGGTTTCAGCTGCCATTACCAGCCTTGGGTGCAATTAATACTTAGAAATTAATGACCATTAATTAATTATCTTTTAATTTTGCCTTAAAAAAGTAAAGGATTACTTTAAAATTTTCTGTAATTTAATTACAGTTAATTCTGATGTAAGTATTTTAAAGGTACAGGTTGTAGGAACTGCCACTAGTGGGCGCACCACCAAAACAATAAGAATCGCGTGGTTTGATGACGCTAAGAAGGAGCGTGGAATAATGGGATTTGTTGTCTTCTACCCCACCGCTGACGGCCATCAATCAGACAATATGAAAAAGATTACCACTTGTTCAACAAATATATACACTTGTGTACATTCAAACACAACAATTGGGCATACATAGCAAACGCGAGATCGATTTGCGTGAGTAGATTACATACAAAGTCAATGCAAAGACGCGATCAGACTATGGATCAGACGTTTGGCGTGCATGCCCCATAATACTAATCTTGTTGATCATTATAATAGCATACGTGGGAGCTGTCCTTGTCAACAGAACCACCGGCAGACGGTAAACAGTAATTCTGTTACATAAATAAGTAACACAATCCACCATTAAACGTGCAAGAAGAAGTCAATAAGGAACTGCTTGAAGCAAGCCAGTGGTTTGCTGGACGCTAGACACTACTTCCGCATTTGTCCACGACACTGTTGCCATGTGGTTTCTACGTCAGTAAAGGCGGTAACAAAGGGTAACTAATGTCATTGACAGGCGACTGCACTGCCTCGTGTCACTGTTTAGAATGTAAATTTCCTCATGATTTACAAGTTGTTGAAAACATTAGAGATATTGTTAGGAATCAGCTGGACAAAATATATAACACTAGCCTAGTGGTTTTTGGATATTTTACTGCAAATATCTTACAAATTGTACCTTTAAGCATTGTATAAACTATAGAACATTTCTATATAAAACAATAGTGGATTTAACAATTTTTTTATATATATATATTAGGGGTGTAACCGTACGTGTATTCGTACCGGACCGTTTCGGTACGGTGCTACTGTATGTGGGAGGCTGCCGACAGACCAGGATTTTGTCTTCACGACAACAATATCTATACTTCATGTTGAACATAAATATAAAGCCTACTGATAAAGGACACCATCAACATATTGACGGCAAAATAGACTATGTTTGACAGGTGCAATATGCCAGTGCGTCACCGGCCTAAGGTTTTCAAAAGGCATCACGCGAGTGTGAACATCACTACAACTAGGAAAAAAACGATTGTAATTCAAACGCAGCTCCCATCGGCACTTAAACAGACCTTTGCTCTTAATCGCTCATTGTCAGGTGACGTCACACTCGTGGAACACGAAATGCATTATGGGTATAGCTGCCATTTGTAAGGTATCAATGCTAGTGTGTTTAATTGGGAGGATTGTGCTTGTCTTAAATGTGGTAAAATGGTACGTTCTTGTTGTGTGATTGGCTGCATATTATCTAGTCTCATGACAGAACGGGTCAAGAAGCTTAGATGCTGAAATTAATGCAAGCGTCATGCACTTCAGTCTATGTAGTAAACAAACCCGCACATCTCTGCCATTCATTCACACAGAGACGCGCAGAACACGGATTCATATTTCAAACAACTTTTGCGGCTTAACATTTACAGATACTGGTCCATATGGAGATTTGAGTTGATTAATTTATGCTAACTTTGACAAATTCCATGACTGTCCATATTAAAATGTAAGTTTCATTTTCATGACTGGATTTTGAGATTCCGTCCTTGTTTTCTGCTTCGCGGAAATCATAGTGCTGAACCGGGTTTGAACGGGACCTCGGTACTACCAGTACTTAAAGAAACCGGGTACCGTCATATACGCGTTATGAGTCATTTTCTCCTGATAACCCCCGGAAACAACTTAAATGACACTTTCAGTTTTGATTGTACAGTTGATCGCCTTAAATTTCTACATAATTATGGGCATGGCCACTTAAGTGCCAGGTGGATTGCCGCTGCTGTCACCGCTGTCGAGCTAGGTGGGCGTGGTTTCAGCTACCAGCTCCTGCATCTTTCCCAATTTTCGATTATCTGGGAATGACGCGCTGGGAACGACAGCTGGCTCCGCCTGCTTTTATTTTGTTCACTGTACTTTATTTTGATAAAGTACTAACTGTGCTGTCAAGTCAGCAATGCTGGAATTTATGTGTTTTGGGGGGGGGGGGGTTTGCTGGTTTCCTAATACCAGCAAAATCAACTTTATACACTTATTGCATTATTAATAATGCATTTTTCTACACTCACACTGAAAACAAAACATTGTGCTTTTGTAAAATAAAGAAAACAAATAGGATGTCGCATTCTGCCATTTGAGTTTCCTTTCTGTGAACAAATTAAGCCTGCCACAAAAATGAACTTAAACTCAGCGTGCATAGGCTGTTACGTGTCACACTGTTTTTTTCTACCTTGTTTATCTATAAACTAAATCAAATATATTTCAAGAATTTAATCCTTGAATGTATATATGTAACGCAGTAAATATGTACTGCTTTACCATAACATCTGTGTACCGTTCCACCTCTAATATATTGCTTTGTTACATTTGTTTTATTAGTATATTCATTAATTCTACCACAAAATGATGGGAACTACAAAAAACCCTCGCACTGTCATGACAAAAATAATTTTTTCTTGTTTAGTAGTACAACAGCAAGGGCAAGATCACCACTACAGGAACTGAAACCACAAAGGATGTGATGTCATGCTGCAGTGAAAGCTGGGAATCTTAACGTACGCTTGAGATCAGTGTTGGTATCAACTGCCACTCCGTTGACTAAGCCTGCCGGGCAATATAATCCACCATCTGTTGAATAGAAAGCATCAGTCAGAGCCACTTCACAGATGCTGCGTGTGTCCATTACAGTGTTAGATACTATAAAGCACGACAACACTTTATTTCAGACCTTTTAAAATATCATATTGTGTTCAAAATATACTTGGCAACTAGCCCAACATGTGATTTGTTAGTAATTAATATTTTGACAGTTTCTCAAGAAATGTGAGGAAGTGAAGTAAATGTGAG